>NC_070580.1:34172194-34189692 GCF_027409825.1 Scomber japonicus
AGTGCTGGGCAATTCATTGAAAAATAATCGAAACCGACATTTAGAAACTCTAATCGACTTAATCTTGCTCATGTCGATTAATCGTGGTGTTCACTGTTGCCATGACAGCAAAGGTTGCATATCTTTAAGGAATTTGAAAACTTGTCTCCATGATCTTTACATAGTTCTAATCAAGTCAACTAGACATTTTCCTTTCTTCCTTCCTCCTTTCCGTTCCTCTGTCCTTTTTTCCTTCCTTCCTCTTTTCCTTTCTCCCTCCCTTTCCTTCCTTCTTCCTCCCTCTCTCTCTCGTTCCTCCCTTCCTCCCTTTCCTCTGTCATTCTTTCCTCTTTTCCTTTCTCCCTCCCACCTTCCTTCTGTCCTCCCTTCCTTCCTTTCCTCTGTCCTTCTTTCCTTCCTTCCTCTTTTCCTTTCCCCCCCCCTCTTTTCCTTCCTCCCTCCCAGCTTCCTTCTTCCTCCCTCCTTTCCTTCCTTCTTCCTTCCTCCCTCTCTCTTTTGTTCCTTCCTCTCTTTCCTCCCTCCCTCCTTCGTTCCTTCCCTTCTTCCTTCCTTTCCTCTGTCCTTCTTTATTCTCTCTTTCCTCCCTCCCTCCTTCTTTCCTTCCATCCTTCCTTCCTTTCCTCTGTCCTTCTTTCCTTCCTTCCTCCCTTCCTCTTTTCCTTTCTCCCTCCCTCCTACCTTCCTTCCTTCCGCCATCTTTCCTTCCTTCATTTTAACCCAAACCATGATCTTTACATAGTTCTAATCAAGTAAACTACACATTAACCACAGCGTCACACCTTAAAACATCTTTATTATTTTCACTCTCTAAAGATCCTCATGTGTGAGGGCAGCAGTGGAAAATACTAAACTAAAGAAACTGTGAAAATACATCATTGTTCATCAAGGGTGGAGATAATTGCTCATTAATTGTAATCGAGGTTAAAAGTTCAATTTCCCATGATTTTGATTTTTCCCATAATCGCCCAGCTCTATTCTGGAGTCTATCCTGCCTCTCCATGGACATCAAGGTACTGACTCTGGACCTATAAAACTCAGAAGTCTCTGTCATGTGTCAAGATGCATCTTCTGGGGGGCAAACAAAAACTTTGTAACAGTCTCTTATCTGAGAAATCATGCTTCTCGGATGTTTTTTTATTGCCCCTGCGATGGCTGTTGCTCTTTGCCACTCTGAAGATGTAATACATATTGCGTAACTGCAACACTCCTGGTTTGCTTCCAGCTGGTAATCTTTGTTGCATGTCCTATCTATCTCCTCTTCCTTTTCCTGTCTGCCTCTTCACTGCCCACTATCCAGGCAAAAAATAACTCAATTCCGCCTTAATATCATAAAACCATTGATGCACCAATTCCTACACCGGAAACAAGGATGCAGACCCCACTGTTGCTTTGTTTCTCTTGTTGGTTACAGAAAAAAAGGGATCAATTCAATTCAATTCAAATTCAATTGCTTTTTTTATGTCCTAACTTTCCTGACTTTAGACTGCAAAAGTAAAAAGAAGTAGTAACTAAGGAAGTGAGAGAACATGCAGAATCACTCCACACAGAAAGTTCAAACTGTTAAACACAAAACCTCCTTAAAAAGTAACCACTGAATCACTCCTCTCTCTCTTTCCTTAACCCATACATACTATTCAGGGTCAAATTTGACTCTTTTTTTACATTTGAGAGGTGTAAAAACAACCCATACACATTTCCTTTTAGCCGGACATTTCCTAAAGTGACCCGCAGTATACAAAAATGGAAATAAAATGCATAATGCAAACATGTTGTATTCTCCATATAACCACTGAATCACAGCAGCAGCTACAGTACTTCATTTATTAATTATCCGATATGGTGTATACCTCCTTTAGTGCTGTGTTGCCCCCTCTTCATCCTCTCTTTTCTTTACCCTTACATACTGTTCAGGGACAAATTTGACAAATCTGACAAATTTTACATTTGAGAGCTGTAAAAACACCCATTTTTGAAACGTTTGTGCAAAAACTTTAAAAAATTTAACCTGTATTCATTTAAAAAAACATCAAACATGTTGTATTCTCCATAACTATTCCCCTGGACCATAAACCAGTGTTTGTGAATGTCTTGTAATCAAACAGAAGGATAAATCAAACATTTATTAATGACTGACGGGGAATTTATGAATGTGAGTTGATGTAGAGATTAAATATGAGTCAGAATATGAACAGCATGTAAAGGGTTAACTGCCAATCACTGTGTTTATAAAAGATATAATGTATCTGCTGGTTTGGTGGTTTTATATGTCAAAGAGGGGAATCCTTGCCCCATTCTTTTAGTCTCTCCTCCTCTCTCCGAGGAAAGACTGATTTTCTGTGGGGGGGGGGGGGGGGGGCGGGGGGGGGTTCACGGTAACTTTCCCTCAGAAGAGCTTTCCATTTCCCCGGCCTTTGTTGAGATATTACCACAACTAATCCTGAGGGCAGAGTTTTCTTTACTGCTGCATACTCTATCTGTGTGTGTGTGTGTGTGTGTGTGTGTGTGTGTGTGTGTGTGTGTAAGAGAGAGAGAGAGAGAGAGAGAGAGAGATGGTCTATATGCAAATATGAATCTGTGATGGCATGGTGGTGTGCATGAGTGTAAGTACAGTATACACACATTTTTCTTGAGTGTGTGTGTGTGTGTGTGCTTTACAGAGAGAGACAGTATGTGAGAGGGTATCCTGTCAGACACACACACACACACACACACACACACACACACACACACACACACACCCGCAGGGGGCTCCATGCCAGTTTTCAGTGTGTCTGGAAATCAGTTCATTGCAACAAGAAGGTCTAGATTTAAACCTGCCTTTCTGTTACACTGCAACAAATTCCAGCTGCACTGAAATGATTTTACACACACACACACACACTCACACATTCAGATACCTCCACACACACACACACACACACACACACACACACACACACACACACACACACACAAGTAGCCTATATCTTCCTGTGTGTGGTGGAGGGTTGTGAAAATATTCAGTGTGTGTGTGTGTGTGTGTGTCTGTGTATGTGTGTGTGTGTGTGTGAGTGTGTGAGTGTGTGTGCGTTTTCTGTGCATATGTGCACGTTGTCATTGTGTATGTGCATGCACTTCGTTGTTTTCACCCTAATCGGCCTCCCATAGAATCACATTCAGGGAAGTACAAGAGGAGGTTATCCCTCCACTGCAGAGGCTATACAGACACACACACATGCAGACACACACACACACACACACAGATACACACACACACACACACACACACACACCAGCAAACACGCATGCTCACACAGACCTCATCCTCATCTTTCTCTCCACTAATTTTCTGTCTTTCTGTCTTGCTTTCTCCACGCTACTTTGTCTTCCTTTATGCTGCAAAATTTTCTTTGTATCACCCAATCTCCCTCTCTCTCTCTCTCTCTCTCTCTCTCTCTCTCTCTCAAACACACCATCACACATACACACACACACACACACACACACATATAGAAAGCTGTGGCTTGGCAGGAATAACTACTGCAGTACCAGGGCGCTGAAGTCAGATTTGGTAGCAAATCAGACACGTGAGCGCACACACACACACACACACATGCGCGCGCGCACACACACACACACACACACACACACACACACACACACACACAGCCTGGCAGCACCACTGCAGCACTGGGTGCAGTGGAGGAAGCTAACGGCATGATTACCTGAAGGTGATCCTGCCATTTCACACTCAAACAGCAAACAGGGCAACGGGCAGCAGCCTAAACAAAGAAGGACACACACACACACAGACACACACACACACGCAGACACACACATACACACATACACACATGTAAGGTATGGGGAATACAGGTACTGTGGCATCAACTCTGACATCAATTCCACTGTTTCCTGGTAATTTACAGCTGATTTATTTCTAATTTGCACTTGCCTCTTTGTTTCAAACACTACTACTAATCTTTCAGCACATCTCCACTGGCACCACACAGCTGTCAAGATGCCAACGCCAACTCATTTTTAAGTAAAGTAAGTTATCTCATCTATTGAACAGGGACACATTTTCAAAGTTCCCAGATAGGGACATACAATATTTTAACCCATCTACTGTACTGCAAGTTTCATTTACCTTTCATAGAGCGGTCGATAAACTGAACTACTTTAGTGCATTTACTAAAATACTAACCATGACTATTACCTTTGTCACCTTTCTGAATGAAACAAGCCCGGTTCTCACTTTCTATCCCATTGTGTGTGAACCTGTGTGTGTGTGTGAGTGTGGGCCGACATCCAGCTCAGGTCACGGTGGACAATTTGATGCTGCTGCCTGTTTTCAGCCGCTTGACTCCACAAATGCTGCAGTCAGTTGTCAGAGCCAGACTGAGGCTTTACTGAGCGCTAATCCCTGTTTTTAAAACAATTCCAGACTACATGATTTCAGCCTCTAATGCTGACACTGAAACTGACTGTCTAACAAAATACCATTCATATTCAGAGAGTGCATCATAACCTTCTCAAATCCAACATTTTTATTTTTGCTTTAAATTGAGCTAAGTGGCAGCCAGACTTCTGCTTTAATAATCTCACTTTTTGAAAACAGTCGCTGTTGGTTTCGAGCCTGCAGGCAAAATCTAAATAGTTTATCCACAGGCAGCAAGACAGTGGAAACAAATATCTATTTTCCATCTTAAATATTTCCACTATCTAATCATTACTCTTTCTTTGTGAGTCAGCTATAGCTTCATACAGCCCTCCTCCATGCATTTAAAAACAGGTTTATATTGAAGAAGTGAAGTGCTTCCTGCAATTCTGAATAAACATTAGCCGCATTTCCACTGCAGGAGTTCCTGGTAAAAGGAGGGGGTAGGAACTTCTACAGGGACCGTCCTTTCACTTGACCCTCTCAGTGGCCGTGTCTCCACTGCAGAGTAGGACCCCTCGGCGACGTCATGAGTTTCGATCACCACGTAATCGTTGTGAGATTACAAGCCCCCTACCTACCCTGGAGTAGGTACTCCGTTGGCCCCCTTAAAAGTCCCTGTAAATGGCCCTGTGGGAGAGGTTCCTGCAGTGGAGACACGCACCAACGGGGCTGGCCCCATAAAATAACCCGAAGTTCCTGCAGTGGAAACGCTCCTAATTTTTTTTTTTTAAGTATATTTTTGGGGCTTTTTGCCTTTAATGTACAGGTTAGTAGAGAGAGACAGGAAACTGGAGGTAGAGAGGGGGGAATGACATGCAGGATAGGACCTCTCGGGGGTCGCCTGCAGCGAGGACTGTAGCCTGAACACATTGGGCGGGTGCTCTACCCACTGAGCTATGCTCAACCCCCAAATGCACCTATTGAACCTCCAACACATCACATAACACAGGATTTAACATTTATTTCAGGCTGTAAAGTTTTAGCCATACTCTAGCTGTGATTTGGGTATGTATGAAACTAGTTTGTGTGAAGTGTTTTCCAAAAAAAAAAAAAAAGGCTGTAGCGTTATTAGCTGTTCAGAACGGCTGCCCTCAGAGGCACAGTGAAAAAGGCTGAGAGAGTGGCAGGAGTGTCATTGGCATTCGATGAAATGGGCATAATCGTGCAGACTTTCTCAGCAGTCTCTCCTCACAGGCATTCCCCATGTTGCACTCGTTTGTGCACATGACAAGTGATGGAAGGAGTAGTTGAGAGAAGAAATGAAGGGGAGAGCTTTGGGAGAGATGTTCAAATCCTGCCGGCTGTCTCATCTCTGCACACCTGGTCAAGCACAGCATGATATTTGTCAGATTGTTGGTTTTCGGGAAAATAAACTGAAAAAAAGGAGGGGAAAAGAAATGTTGGAAACAGGCGATCTGATGCCAGTGTCAGAGAGATTTGGAGAAAAAGGGGGTTTGAGTCGTATTGAATTGATTGACTGAGGTAGAGAGAATTGCAGCACTTCCGAACTTTAGTTTTAGGGTTCATTAATTAGAATTAAAAACATGTTTTACTGCAGATTTTCAGCTCTCATATGTTTGGAACTAATACAAAACCAGTTTTGATTATTAGTTTAGTTTATTTCCGACATGTTAAGATAGCGAAACAAAACAAATAGGCAGTGGTTTACGGCAAAATAGAAATTATAGGAGGAAAAAACCAACCAAAAAAACCAACATATATACAAATACACATACATATACACATATACATACATATATACACATACATACATACACATATACATACATATTTTTTCCTTCCATTCTTTTCCTTCCTTCCTTCCTCCCTTTCTTCTTCTTTTCCCTTTCTCCTCTTCTTCCCATTTCTTACTTTCCTCTTTCAGGTATACAACAAACAATGAACAATAAATATCTGTTTGAATGAGTGTAGGATGAAGCAATGAGCTTTTCTAGTCCTTACCCTTCACTTCTCACTCAGGAATTTATACTGGCAGGTAAAATAATGACAATAATTGACAAGAACAACAACTAAAATAATTAGGCTTTTACTGGAGTGTCTGTAAGCGTTCATGTGTGTGTGTGTGTGTGTGTGTGTGTGTGTGTGTTTGTGTGTGTGTTTGTGTTGTCTGTGTGTGTGTGTGTGTGTGTGTGTGTACATTCATGTCACAGTCTGTAATTTATCGAGTGTTGATGTGTGCTCATGTTAAAGTGAAGCTCTGCATCTGTGTGTTGATGTCTTTTTATGTGTGCTGATGTTTGTCAGTGTGTGTTGGACTGTCTGTGTGTGTGTGTGTGTGTGTGTGTGTGTGTGTGTGTGTGTGCATGTGTCTGGGCTGTAGGCTCTAAGCCAGGAAGCCTTGGCAAAGTAAAGATGCTAACAGAGACAGACAGGCTGCCATCTCCCTCAGCTGCTTGGCTATCACACAAACACACACACATGCACACACACGCACGCACGCACACACACACACACACACTGACACGCGGGTTATAAATTGACACTCGCAGACACACAGAAAAACACAGAATTACAGACGATCACATCAGTTCTCGCTCTTTCACAGCAGAGTGCTCACATCAGCAGGAAGAAAATGCCCATTGACAGAAAAAGAAGAAAAATCTTTGCTGACTCTTTGGAACCAAGTTAATTGTTATCAGAAGAGTGAGAGTGGTCATATGGTTAGCTATAAAAGAGGAGAGAAGAGGAAAGGAGAGGAGAGGAGAGGGGGGGGGGGATGACAACAGAAATATTTCCTTTCTCTGATATGTGACAACAGGATCATTTCATGGTGCAGAGCTATTCCCCTTCTCTCTCTCTCTAAATGTTTGATTTGATCCAGATCATCATGACACTCCTTCAGTATCATTTTCATTTTCTAAAATTAAAATTTGACTGCAATGAAGCACATTTTTCACAAAAAGTCGGATTTACAGGGTCTACAACAGGCGTGTCAAGGGCCACATACAGCTCAATTTGATCTCATGTGGGCCGGATCATTAAAAGGAAGGAAGGATGGAAGGAAGGAAAAGAAGGAGGAGAAGGAAGAGAATACAGGAAGGACAGATGGAAGGAAGAGAAGACCTGAAGGAAGGAAAGAAGGGAAGAGAAGACAGGTGGAAGGAAGAGAAGAGAAGACAGGAAGGAAGGAAGGAAGGAAGGAAGGAAGAAAGGAAGGAAGGAAGGAAGGGAAAAGAAGACAGATGGAAGGAAAGAAGGGAAGATCGGAAGGAAGGAAGGAAGGAAAGAAGGAAGGAAGGAAGGAAGGAAGGAAGGAAGGGAAAAGAAGACAGATGGAAGGAAAGAAGGGAAGACCGGAAGGAATGAAGGAAGGAAGGAAGGAAGGAAGGAAGGAAGGAAGGAAGGAAGGAAGGAAGGGAAAAGAAGACAGATGGAAGGAAAGAAGGGAAGACCGGAAGGAATGAAGGAAGAGAAGACAGATGGAAGGAAGAGAAGACAGATGGAAGGAAGAGAAGACAGGAAGGAAGGAAGGAAGGAAGGAAGGAAGAGAAGACAGATGGAAGGAAGAGAAGACAGGAAGGAAGGAAGGAAGGAAGGAAGGAAGGAAGGAAGAAAAAGAAGAAAGGAAGGAAGGGAAAAGAAGATAAGGAGGAAGAGAGGAAGAAAGGAAGGAAGGAAGGAAAAGAGGAAGAAGGAAACTGGGCCGGATTGGACCTCTCGTGGGCCGGTTCTGGCCCACGGGCCGCATGTTTGACTCCCTTCCCTACAATGTGATGTGAAAAGTATTTGAAGTAGAAAATGCTTCACTGGCAGAGATGAAAGCAGTGTTTTCCTCGGCTCTATTCTCACAGAGAGTGATGCCAAAAGAAAGTATTGGTCATTTGTCCAAACACTTAAAATGACTTATGTTTCTTCGACTCTGGCAAACGACCTGATGAAATAATCACAGCGCTCTCTCCTCAGTAGCAAAAAGGCTGAAGTATAAAGTCTGCAAACAGTCTCACAAAAAGGTCTTCAAGTGGAGGCTGTGATGGATAGTTGGCTGAATAAAGTCTGCAACTTCTTCCACAAGAGACTACATGTCACATTTAAAGAGTCATTTAGACATTCAATCCACTTCAATCCATTTCAATCCATTTCCATTTTTGAGTTAGCAGATTATAAAGTGTCTTTGCTGTAAGTTTTAACTCCTTGAGGTTTTTAATATGTTGGTATTTTACTAATTATTTTCCATTATCGTTATCTACAGTCAAGCCCGAAATTATTCATACCCCTTTTGGACATGCCACTTTTTGTTCAAATATAAATAAAAGCTGACTGAAATATTTTTTTTACCACAATGATGCCTTTTGTACATCGTCTTTTTATCTTCTTGGAGACGCCTGTGTCACTTCCGGTCAAAAAACAACTTGCTGGTTGAATAAAAGTAACTTTAAGTCAAAATTTACCAGGGGTATGAATAATTTCGGGCTTGACTGTATGTATGTTAGCTGTGTTTCTTAAGCCTGGTATGTGTTGTTTGTGTTTTTTGCTTGGCTATATCGTAAATGAGGTCCTCACCTCAGTTTATAGCTGAGTCTAAATAAAAGGTTAGAATGAAAAATAATACTATTAGTTAATGGCAGTAATTTGTCTCCTAGAGTATAAACAGAGTTGAGATTTCTGGCACACGCTCACCTTCATTCAAGGTGCAAGGAGAAAGAAAGAAAGAAAGAAAGAAAGAAAGAAGCCTGGAGTGGTGAAGACTCCAGCAACATGTGTTGTGTAAAGAAAAACGTCTTCATGAGACTAAAGGCCCATTTATGCTCAATGTTAAATCCAGATCCGGATACAGACGGAGCCTTCTGTCCGTGCTCTGCGTTCATTTCGTCCGTATTTCTGCACGTTTCCATAAAGCTTACGGATACGGACCAAACGGAGCAGTACCACCGGAAACCATGGGGGGGCAGTGTTGCTGTCACTACTCGATACGTAGCTCTAGTGAGACACGAAGAAGAAATAACAATGGAGGAACTTTTTGAGGAAAGGTTTTGTGAGTTGGTTAGAAACTTTAAACATATGGTTTTTGTCTTTTATGCAAGAGGAACATTATCAATATCTCCCCCACAGTCGCCATGTTTGTTTTTGAATTTGTTGTTGTCATAAACGTTTGACTCTGTGCTGCCCCCTGGTGGATGTATTGGTTAACATCCATGCCAACGTAAAGGACGCATGGAAGTATGAGAGCAGTGACGGTAACATTGTTTGACAAGGACGGATACATTTTCGTACGTACGTTGAGCATAAATGGGCCTTAACATGTTTCGACTTGTGGCATCAGAGTCAATCACTATCAACCCTATCACTGCCTGAAACGCACCACAAGAGTTCTTCTTTCCTGATAACATCGAGTAATTATGTCCTTTAGACCAAAAAACGACTAAAAGATATCAGTGAATGAGTCTATGTATAATAATCAAAATCTCTGTTCACATAAAAATCAATGTGTTGCCTTCTTCAGGGTGTTGGCTGATGTTGTTTGCTCTTTGTGAGCTATAATCATAGTATACAACAGAACATCACCATCATGCTTACATCCTATGTTTTTCCGAGGTGAATATGGTTTACTCAAGACGAGTAGTGTGTACATTGTCAAAGTGTCAAAGTGTTAAAACCATTAGAAATAGAGAGATTGAAAGGGAAAGTCAACGTGTTTGTGACATTGAAAGAATCTGAGCGTGATGACATTTGTATGCAAACATTGAGTGTACAGACATTAAGAGACTGTGCATACATGTGTGTATGAGCGGGGGACAAAGAGACAGAATAATTGCATGAAATAATGGAAAGACTGTGTATGTGTGTGTGTGTGTGTGTGTGTGTGTGTGTGTGTGTGTGTGTGTGTGTGTGTATGGGAGGGGGTTTGGTGTTTGAGATAAAGTGTATCCTCGTCTGCATGTGTGAAAGAGATTGACAGGACTTTTGTGTCGCAGAGTGGAAAGAAAGGCAGTGTTTAGAATGTGTATGTATGTTTGTGTGTGTGTGTGTGTGTGTGTGTGTGTGTGTGTGTGTGTGTGTGTGTGTGTGTGTGTGTGTGTGTGTGTGAGGGAGTGCAGTCTGTAATCAATAAAATCACCTCATGGCCGTATTGACAAAGGTGACAAACGGCAGGATATTGAGTCAGCGAAATGACAGTTCATTCTGTCTGGAAACCGCCATCGCCTGTCATCTTCTCTTCAACTCCTCTCTCCATCTTTTCGTCCTTTACCTCCCTGAGTTTTTTTTTTTTTCCCTCCAAATAATAGCTCAATGACTATTGATGCAGAGCAGAGCAGTGGCAAGATTACTGTTATTAAAAGAGAATTACAAGCTGAGCAGTCTGTGCTCTCGTTGAAGCAGCACACACACGCACGCACAAGCACTCAAACATTAAAAATGAGCCCACACGCAAGCACAAATTCAGACAGGAAAACAGCTTAAAGTCAGCGGGCGTGTGTCATCGCTTCTTTTATATTCTGAGCTGCGTTTTGTGAGTCAGGTGAGGATGTTTCTGTTGACAGGATGAAGCGGTTGTGACGAGAGCTGCGTCCAGTTCATTACAACGTTTGAGTGTGTTTGAGAAATGTGGTGCAAAACGAGAGAGAGAGAGATATGATTTTAACATTTCTATCAAAGTCCATCCAGAAAAAAGAAGAAACAGAAGAATTATCAGCAAAATAATTTAATCTTATTTTTTATTTATTTTTTTTACAGTAACTAGTGAAGGTAAAAATGTACATACTGTTATTAGTTTTTGATGGTTTAATCAGGCAGGGAGTTCTGGTCCTCTGAAATGAGGCCAACACAGAAGTAACTTAGAGCTGCATTCTATCAAAAGGCCACCAGGGGGCGACCGTCTCTATACAAGTCAATGAAGAATTCACCAACTTCTCACTTGATTTCTAACCTCAGTAAACGTTTTCAAAATGTGTTTATGGTCTCAATCGCTAGTTTAAAGCCTTCTTCAATGCAGTATGATGTTCATTTGGGACATTTTGGCCTCCCTGATTTTATATATGATGATAAAGCAGGGTATGCATTAGGGCGTGGCTACGTCCTGATTGACAGGTTGATTGCCCAATGTCCTCGAAATCCAGCCCTCGCAACCATAGCAACCTCCCTGCTCCGCCCATGGCTTCACCCATGGCCCCGCCTCATGCCCATATAAGTAGAATGTGTTTTTATTTTTCCCAGCATGCACCTGTAATTTTCAAGATGGCGCTGCCCAGATTCGAAACTATTGGCTTCCGAGCAGCAGTCCACAAACCAATGGGTGACGTCACGGATGTTAAGTCCATTTATTTATATGAGGTTATACGATTCAAAATTGTACTCAAGTGGAGAACTTGAATATTATTGCAAGTTGGTTTGGGGAAAAAAAGCAACAGATGGGAAATAAATAGTTAGGATGACAAGAATGAAATGAATACAGCACTACAAAGACAATGTTGAATAAAAGTAGTTTCATCCATGTAGTCACTGACTGTCAAATTTACTTTGTTTTTGTGTCAACGAATTATGAAATTAGCTTCAGTTCCTGCCGGTGCTAATTAGCCGACTTTACCTCATTAAGTGGGTGTTGTAGCATAAACATGGAAGGATACTGTAAGATGCAGTAAGATAAATCTCTCCTGAGCACTGAAGTTCCCTGATGTGTTGTTCAATGAGAGCTCTGGTGTGGTTGTTTCCTTTTCAGAGGCTTTGCAATCAAGCTGTGAACTGAATAGCAGTAATGCTAAAATGTGCTTCAAATGTTAAATGTCTTAATGTGTCTGAAATAAAAATGACATATGAGGACCGGCAGAGTGACGTCAATGAAAGTGTGTTAAGTTCCAAAACTGGTGTAATGGGAATTCTTATTATTCATCTTCTCTGACACAAATGAGTAACTATGTCATATGATTAGGTGTATGTGCGTGTGTCATAATCTGCTGATCATGACACCACTTATGTTACATGAAATGCTGATTGAGTGAACATCATGTATGTTATAATCTACTGACTAACCATTGTCCTGATTGTACACACATTATGACTATTGTGCTTACATTGTTCTGACGGTAGAACAAGGCCATCCTTTTACTCCTTTCACTGAATGGTTTAGGTCCAGAATACATGAATGACATGTTAGTAGAACATTTTTAAATCCAGGTTAAAAACATTTCTCTTCTCCTGTGCTGCTTATGATTGAGCTCTTTTATTTTAAAGCACTTTACATTTTAATCTTTCATTTGCACTCTATGTCCTTTTAATGATTCTAAAGCTAATCATTATTTTATGCTGCAATCTTATATTTAATGCTCTATTCTAGCATTTTATTTCTCTCTTTCTATTTTTTATTATTAGTGTGTGTGTGTGTGTGTGTGTGTGTGTGGGGGGGGGGGTTAATTGTATGTTTTAATGTTTCTCAAATTACATGTTTTTCTGTTTTATGTAAAGCACATTGAGTTGCCATTGTGTATGAAATGCGCTATATAAATAAAACTGCCTTGCCTTGCCTTGCCTTATATATTACTATTTCCTCTGCTCTGGGCTCGCTGTGCCATCTCACGCTTGAAACAGCAAGGAGTCCTTCTGTAGACTGAATACACTATCAGAAAGACAACGAACGACTTTGTGCTTCCACTAAAAATGAGCAAAAACCATGAGCACACTTATTGTAGTTTAATAAAATTGTGGTTTCAGGACATTAGAGATTTATGCTTCACTCACACTTCATACAAACAATTGACATGATTTCCTACATATCTGTGTAGTAGGTTCTGCTCATCATTAAAGAGACATGAGTGCAAATTAAAGTGAAAACCAATTTTCCCCAAACTTGCATTTTAACAAACACTAATTATGCTGCAGACTGTGTAATTTCTTTGATTCTGATTCTTGCTATATAAATGACCCGTGGGCTAATAGAGTCAGCACTGCAGGTCATAATTATTTCTGATTGTGTTGAGAGTGTTGTTTTCTTTTAGGAAAATGAAATGCAAACATAACCAATATAATATAAAGAAGCATAGTAACACTTGAGGCACTAACGGCATAGTATTGTATTTGTACTTGTGTCAGCTTTAAGTATTAATATATATAATATTAACAGAAATAGCGTTAACAGAAGTACTAATGAGACCAAAAAAAAAAAAAAGTTGTAAAATATGAATACTTTACTAATACATCACTGTTACATTCGGTTAAGCTGATTAATTTTGACATCCTAAATTATAATTTGCACTCTCCACTTGTTCCCTGTAGAAGTAAAGAGTAATTAATGGTTTGGTTTTTACCAATAAATCACACTGACTGATTAGTCAGATCTAATTACAACTCATGAAATAATCAGTGATCAGCAGAATGAGTGGTCGTAATGAATTTCTGATTAGTTTTCCTCTACGGAAGAAACTTTGATCATTTAAACATGTCATAGTTTAAATTATCAAATCAGACGCAAACTGGCCGACTTCTTTACATTCAATGAATATTCAGTAAATAGCTAATATTATTTTAACCAGGGCCGGCCCGTGGCATAGGCAGTATAGGCAAATGCTAAGGGCGCCGTCTATCCAGGGGGCGCCACAAACGGGGGAAGAAAAAAAAAAAAGTAACTTCCACTATTCTTAAAACTACTTGGTATCATGTCTTAATATGAAGATAATAAGCCCACATTAATTTAACTGCATAGCAAAGCCTGTTAAATAGGAATACTAATAATAATAATGATGACACGTTACTTTCCTAAGACGCCCCCCCCCACTAATTAGACTGTACCTGCTACCTGGGGGAGGATGGTCGTTTTTTAACGTGACCCCAAGGCAAGCTCGACAACAATATGTCATAACGTCCCAAACTGTCTGGTGCCCAGGGGAGGAAGAAAAGAAAAGAAGAGGAGGAAAAACGAGACAAAGACAGAGGTAACGTTACAATAAAGATGATGTCATGACATTATTTGTGTGTTGCAGAACGACGATAACGTCGTTAACTATTAGCATAACATGGTTTGTTGTTAAACTGTTAGTTTTAACGCCAGTTAATGTTATGGAAGAGCCTAAGTTGGAAAATAGTAATGTAACTACTCCCACCTTACTTCCCAGCAAGCACATTTTGGTTGAAAAGACGTCTAAAAGACCGGTGAAAAGACGTTGAAAATTGGTTGAAAAGTGAAAGTTTTTTACCGGCTATATGGAGACGTTTATTCAACTTTCACATAGAAAACATATTTCACCGGGAATTGCTGTATAGAAAATTCCCAGCTTATTTAGTGTGCAGACATAACCTATAGGCTATAGTTTCATATTTATGATATTTTATTCAACATTAAATGCTTTGAAATTATGTTTTGTTTAGACGTCATTTCACCTCCTCTCATTTATAGAAAAAACGTCAAAATAATCAATACAATTTCTGTAGAGAGCTACAACTGAGCTAATTATCAACCGACATCAAACTAATGTGTGTTTTGTGACACGTTGATGTTGTAACCGTTTTCAGACGATTGAAAAGACGTTCAGACCTCATATTAACCTGTTTTTAACCGGAAATCAAACGTTGAAATTACGGGTTGTGCTCCCTGGGTTTCCTCAGGGAAATGTGTAAATATTAGATCTATTCAGCATTTTTATTAACATCTGGTTAGCTAACGTTTTCTTAGCTTGTAATAGTCAATCAAAATGCTATTCCTTTTCCACCCTTTTATTATAGTTGTAAGCCTAGTTGTATGTTGTGTTACAGTTCATATTGTCTAAAGTGTGTTTATAGGGTTAAACTTTACATCAGTGTTAAAGTGCACATAATTCATATTATAGCATAACTTAGCATTCCCACATTCTATATTATACTGCAGTTTACTACTTCTTTGCATTCTGCTAATCAGCATTTTGTTGTAATGACAATAACATTGAATCTTATATAATGTGCATATCAGAAAAAGTACATTGTATATTATACATGTACAGTATAGTGAACATCATGCATGTATCTCTTAGATTTTTCATTTATATTATTTCATTTCATTTTATTCTTGAAATCATATTATGTATCATATCATATTTATTATTAGACTGGTGTCACATACTCCTCTTCTCTCTTCAGATGCGCTGTTGAGGTTTCTCAGTCCCACTCCTGCAAATCTTGGGCCACCTACAGCATCAAGCGCTCCTCCTGTTGCCTCCACCTCAGCAGCACCACCCAGAAGTGATGCAGCAGCATGTCACTTGTTTACACTTTTTATTTTGTGGGTATTTAAATCTTATACTTTATGTAAGCTATTTATATTATATTTCATATATTCATATCATATTTTTTTGTATTTCTTTCTAATTTGTTCTAAGTATTTTGATTGGGCAATTTCTTTCTTTAAATAAAAGAATGTCCAAGATAAAGCTATTCAGTTTCTTGTGAGTATGTACACCAGCAGTGGAATTTACTTCGATGCAAGGGGGGCGCCACCTAAAATCTTGCCTAGGGCGCCACATTGGTTAGGGCCGGGTCTGATTTTAACCCTCCTGTTGTCCTCGAGTCAAGGAAGGGAGGGAGGAAGAAGGAAGGAAGGGAGGAAGGGAGGAAGGAAGAAGGAAGGAAGGGAGGAAGAAGGAAGGAAAGGAAAGAAGGAAGGTAGGAGGGAGGGAGGAAAGAAGGAAGGAAGGAAGGGAGGAAAGGTGGGAGGGAGGAAGGAAGAAGGAAGGAAAGGAGGAAGGAAGGAAGGAAGAAAGGAGGAAGGAAGGAGAGAAGGAAGGAAAGGAAAGAATGAAGGTAGGAGGGAGGGAGAAAGGAAAAGAGGAAAGAAAGAGCGAAGGAGGGAGGGAGGACAGACGGAAGGAAGGAAGGAAGGAAGGAAGGAAGGAAGGAAGGAAGGAAGGAAGGAAGGGAGGAAGGAAGGAAGGAAGGAAGGAAAGGAAAGAATGAAGGTAGGAGGGAGGGAGAAAGGACCTGTGACCATTTAGAGTAGAAGTAGTATAGAAAATGAACAAATGTCTGTTTTGTTTTTTTTCAAAATAAAAGTACACTGCTTGCATTTTAGGCAAAACCTGACACTCGGCCAGCTGAACCTACTGACTACATCACCAACTTTATTACTTTTTCCTGTAAGCTTTGAATATATATAGTTACTTTATCCATGTTTTCATTTTCTTTCAGCTTTTTTTCATTGTATTGTATTTTTGGATAACGTTGTTGGTTTTTATAACTGTATTGTTTTTCTTTTGGTGGACCCAAAGAAGAGCAGCTGTTGGCCAGTGAAATTGCTAATAGAGATCCTAATAAACTAAACTAAACTAAAGTAAACTAAACTAAACTAAACTAAACTAAAGTAAAGTAAACTAAACCAACATTACAAGCAGTGAGAGAGAAGGTGAAAGAAGTCCGTAGCTCTTCTCTTGAGTCCTCTGACCACTACAAGCCAAGTTCACCCATTAACACACACATTAACATGCTGATGGCAGGGTGCCATGCAAGGTGCCTGCTCATCAGGAGGATCTAATGCATGCACACACACACACACACACACACACACACACACACACACACACACACACACACACACACACACAGATTGCACAGCCTTCAGGAGTAAAGTAAGGTTCAGTATCTTTCCCACTTCGAGTCGGGAATCGAACCGCCAACCTTTCCGATTAAGCTCTCTACCTCCTGAGCCATGTGACCCTAAAACTCTGTCCAAAACTGAAGACTGCAGCACTCTCCTTACTCTGACCTTTAACCCGCCGAACAGTCAAAGTACCCACTGCGCTGCACTCTCCCAGCTATTTAAATGCTAATTAATTCATTACTAAGAACATCATTATGTTCTCATCACAGTTCATTATAAATCATGTAGATCTATGTAAACAGTCCTGAGAGGGAGAGAGAGAGAGAGAGAGAGAGAGAGAGAGAGAGAGAGAGAGAGAGAGAGAGAGAGAGAGAAAGAGAGAGAGAGAGAGAGAGAGAGAGAGAGAGAGAGAGAGAGGGAGAGAGAGAGAGAGAGGTTAAGCGAGGGAGGAGAAGAGTAACATTAGTTTTTAAATGAAGTCTGATTGAATCCTCATTCTCAATTTCATAATGAAAGTTTTCCCAATCTGCCCCCCCCCCCCGCACGTCCACCCCTTCACTCTTT
>NC_070580.1:34190192-34225591 GCF_027409825.1 Scomber japonicus
TAGGGGAGGGGGGTGGAGGGTGGGGGGGGCGGGTGCAGAGTGTGGAGGGGTGAAACTTCAAAAACCAACTGCAGTGTGCAGCAATATAGGAACAAACAGTGCATTACAGCTCCGGCTTAATTATTATGCTAATCAAGCCGCCCGCAGGGCTCAGAGAAGTGATGTAACACTAAGAAATAAATATATAAATGCACTTTCACACTGTTTTAGTCAATTTTGAATGTATTAGTATGTCATTTTTTCACTTTATTGGATTATTGTTTTCTTTTTTTTTTTTTTTTTTTCTTATTACTCAGACAGCAGGGATTTGAGACAGGAAAAAAAGGAGATGTAATGGGCTGCAAGGTAGGATTTCAACTCATGACTAATCAGGGAATAATGTCTTGTTTTTTTATCATGACAGTTGAAAAAGAGCCGCACTAATCTTTGTGGTATTTGAATATTTTGTTATTTATAAACACAATATTCACAACAGAAATGTCTAATTTCCAAAACAAGTATGATTATTGAAAGCAAAACACTTTTCCTACCCAAAAATTCCTCTTCAGAGTATCAACTACTCATACTGCATTTAGATGATGTCATCTCCTAGTTGTCATATAACCTCCTAGTTGAGGATGTGTCAGTTACAATAAATCCCAGCGGGGAAAAATAATGTCCAACTTCTCAACCTCTACAGAGTAACTCACCTCTCTGCTGTCCAACCTTTGCTCCGCTATATAAGACCACACACATTATTTTAATCATGCAAATTCTCTCTCTCACATTTATCACATTCCCACTTCTACTAATGTCTATGTATGTAAACTGTCTTTTCTTAAACTTCCTGTCGTCCTCCCGGGTCAAATTGACCCCATCTGTTTTGACTGTTCCTTCCTTCCTTCCTTCTTTCCCCTTCCTTCCCTCCCTTCCCTCCTTCCTTCCTTCCTTCCCCTTCCTTCCTCTTTTCCTTCCTTCTCCCTTCCTCTTCCCTCCCTCATTCCTTCTTTCCTTCCTTCCTCCTTTCCTTCCTTCCTTTCTCCCTTCCTTCCTTCCTTCCTTCCTTCCCCTTCTCCTTCCTTCCTTCCTTCCCCTTCCTCCTTCCTTTCCTTCCTTCCTTCCTCCCTCCCTCCTTTCCTTCCTTCTTCCTGCTTCCCTCCCTCCTTTCCTTCCTTCTTCCTTCCTCCCTCCTTCCTTCCTCCTTTCCTTCCTTCTCCCTCCCTCCCTCATTCCTTCTTTCCTTCCTTCCTCCCTCCCTCCTTTCCTTCTTTCCTCCCTCCCTCCTTTCCTCCCTCCCTTCTTTCCTTCCTTCCTTCTTCCTCCCTCCCTCCTTTCCTTCCTTCTTCCTTCCTCCCTCCTTCCTTCCTTCCTTCCTCTTTTCCTTCCTTCTCCCTCCCTCATTCCTTCTTTCCTTCCTCCCTCCCTTCTTTCCTTCCTCCCTCCCTCCCTCCCTCCCTCCCTCCTTCCTTCTTTCCTTCCTTCCCTCCTCCCTTCCTTCATTCCTCCCCATTACCGTCCTTCTTTCCTTCCTCTTTTCCTTTCTCCCTCCCTCCTCCCTCATTCCTTCTTTTCTTCCTCCCTCCTTTCCTTCCTTCCTTCCTCCCTCCCTCCTTTCCTGCCTCTCTTCCTTCCTTCCTACCTCCCCCCCTCCTTTCCTTCCTCCCTCCTTCCTTCCTTCCTTCCTTCCTCCCTCTTTTCCTCCCTCCCTTCTTTCCTTCCTTCCTTGACTCAAGGACAACAGGAGGGTTAATACTTTACATATGATATTGTTATATATATTGTCTCAAAATGTCTATTTTTGGTCAATCAGGGTAAATAATTGTACCAGAGACACATTTTTGAGAGTAAGGACAATGCACCAGACTTAAAACAAAATGCACCACCTATCTAATTTCAATCAGACCACTGTGTTGGAACTGCAAATGACTCAAAAAACTATAAAAGAAAGTCATCTAGGAAGACACCACATTGGCCAGTCCAGTGCATGAAAGAGCTCATTTGAGGTAATATGTCAATTTTACTGTTTAATTCACGACTTTTCAAGATGGGGAGAAATCAGCTGCTGTTATAGTATTTAAAATGATGTAATCTGTGCAGTATTTTGGTGGACTTCCTTCCTGCTTCCTTCCTGCTTCCTTCCATATTTCCTTTTCTCATTAGCTGAAGCTACACACCGAAACCACTACAGCTCCTTTATACATGTTTTAATGCAGTGGACCCCTGCAAACATTTGGTGAAGCAATTAAGTTTGTGCAGACTGCTTCAAATAGTTTGGACACACACACACACACACACACACACACACACACACACACTCATGACACACAGTTTTAATTAATGCAGATTGTGTAGTCTTCACATATTGGGCTGTACATTGAGCTGTTTTCATAAGTGAAGTCTGCGCCTAGTGACTTTTGGCAGTTAGTTTGTACACACGGGCGATCTCAGGATGCATCCATCAAACTGACATCAGCTATGGGTCACATTTAGAAATGTCAGTCAAAAAAATTGGATCTAAGCAAAAGGTGAAATTGAGTGGAGCTCTGTAGCCCCCAGAGCCGTCGGGGCCAGTGGCTCCTTTGAATTCGGTTATAGCAGAGTCGCATTTCAGTTTCTGGCTGCGCACGAGCCGCTGCCAATCATTCCCCCGTGGATCACAGCGAGCGTAAGATGCATCGCCCCTGTGCTTTATGCTAATGACACAGTGGTGGTCGACAGCAATGTAGCAGCCAGCGACAGTCAACAAAGACTATGTGTGTGTGTGTGTGTGTGTGAGAAAGAGAGAGAGAGAGAGAGAGAGAGAGAGAGAGAGAGAGAGAGAGAGCTTGAAGGATGTAGGACACAGTGCAGCCTTTCTTTAATAACATTGGATGAAGCATTTCTTTAATTTTGAATTGAAGAGGTGAGTGAATTCTACTGATAAGGCTGAGTGTCTTACATCTGGACTCCAACACTGACCAAAGTTAAACAATGTGACAAAATGAAGATTGAACAGACCTGCTGAGAGACCATTTCTGACCAATAACTACATTATAGACTGAAATAAAAACACAAATGAGTAATTAAATAAGAATTTCAGGGTGAAAATGTTATCTAATATGAAATAATAGGGTTTGTTTTATTATAAAGTAAGAGTTATGTAGAATTTATAATCAAAATTATGTTTCTGAAAGTTAGTAGTCGCTTTAAACTTGTATTTCATTACTAGATGTGTAGATGGTTTGAGAAGGTTGAATCAATGAAGCTTAAATGTCAGGAGAAGCTTTACTATGAATGTTAATGTTTGATATGTTAATAGAGGGATTGACTTACTATGAAATGGATTTATAACGCTGAACTGTTTTTCTGAATACAGTATTCAGACACAGTGACTCTGAAGTGTGAATATACATTTAAAACTCAAAACTAATATATACGTTACCATCTCAAGTCAAAGTCAGCCTCATCTTAACAGTCTTATAAACAAAGAAACTGAATATTTAACACTGAAAAGCCTGAACCATCAAATAATTGCCAGAAAATTCTAATAATTTCTATACCTGCAATAAGAATTAATGTAATAAAACTACAAAATATTTAGTAATTCAACATTGCATTGGTTTGTCTGTGCTAAATGTATCAGATCTTATACATCAAGTTTCCCAGGAAGGAAATGAATATGAAATATGATTCACTTAGTGCTACAGGGTTAAAACCATAGACTGTATAAAAGAAATGGACGTAACATCCGTGACGTCACCCATTGGTTTGTGGACTGCTGCTCGGAAGCCAATAGTTTCAAATCTAGGCAGCGCCATCTTGAAAATTTCAGGTGCATGCTGGGAAAAATAAAAACACGGATTCTACTTATATGGGCATGAGGCAGGGCCATGGGCGGAGCGGGGAGGTTGCTATGGTTGCGAGGGCTGGATCTCGAGGACATTGGTCAATCAACCTGTCAATCAGGACGTAGCCACGCCCTAATGCATACCCTGCTTTATCGTCACATATAAAATCAGGGAGGCCAAAATGTCCCAAATGAACATCATACTGCATTGAAGAAGGCTTTAAACTAGCGATTGAGACCATAAACACATTTTGAAAACGTTTACTGAGGTTAGAAATCAAGTGAGAAGTTGGTGAATTCTCCATTGACTTGTATAGAGACGGTCGCCCCCTGGTGGCCTTTTGATAGAATGCAGCTCTAAGTTACTTCAGTGTTGGCCTTATTTCAGAGGACAGGAACTCCCCGCCCGGTTAAAACACACCAAAAACTCCACCAGTTTTGACCAGAGTTATAAATAGAGATCTTAATGTTGACACAATTCTAGTAAGATGCATTTTTTCTTTGTTTGTCGACCTAGTTCATGCATATTTAATCTTTTATTTGAACAAGTTCAGTTTGTTTTTGCATTTTTGAACCATTAAGTCTTGTGTTTCCATGAATTGTACTTGCTTTTGAAGTTATCTGCTACTGAATATGTATTTGAGTGGAGTCAAATTCACTTTTATTCAGCATTAAAATAGGTTTACAAGAAGCCAGCAAAAAAGCTTGAATCCTCAACTGAAATGAAAACATCGCTTTGAAGAAGACACTGATGCTTAAACTGGATCTCGGCCGGCTCGCAGACAGCAGCAGAACTGGAAGTTAAACCGACAGAGACTCTTGAAACAAGACTCAACTCCTCTTCACCGGTTCAACATTAGTCCACAACCAGGGGTGCATTAACGTCACTGGAGGCCCCTGGGCTACAGAACTTTATGACCCTCCCTCCTTGTCTCTTTCTTTCCTCCCCATGACCTTCCTTCTTTCCTTCCTTCCTTCCTTCCTCCCTCCTTTCCTTCCTTCCCTCCTCCCTTCCTTCTTTCCTCCCTCGCTCCTTTCCTTTCGTCCTTCCCTCCTCCCTTCCTTCTTTCCTCCCTCGCTCCTTTCCTTTCTTCCTTCCTCCCTCCCTCCTTTCCTTTCTCCCTCCATGTTCATTAGCCTACATAATTATTCTCAATTTTAAACTATCCCTAACCCCCCTCCCCCCTCCCCCCCCGATGGAGGCCCTGGGGCTGCAGCCCAGTTTAGCCCGTTCATTAATGCACCCCTGCCCACAACCCACGGTTTGAGCCACCAAAGCTAATTACAGGTCAACCAACACAAACCTGAACCTGTTGAGACGACATGACACCCTGACAAATCTTCTTCAATAGACAGCCTTCACATGGTTTTATGATCGAGGGTTAATGTTAAATAAAAATGCCTTTAGAGAAGCTTTTCCTTTCCATAACTTCAACCTTGAGTCACACACTTGGAGCCACACTATTGCTAAACACTTATTTCTTTTAATTATTTTACTTCTATTAGCATTTAATGGCCTTATTATTCAATTTCTTTGTTATCTTGTACTGAGCAAGAGCAGACAGAGGTCACCGCTTTGAAAATAACTTACGGTTTTGAGACTGCTTAATTAACCAAATTGAGAATTAATTTCAAGCTTTAATGTTTCCTGCCGACATTAAAGGTTTACTATGTGGGTGGTGTTGCCCATACAAGGTTATATATTAATAATATTCCTACAAGGGTAAATGAGGGTGCATGTTTGATGTGGGTTTTGTGTGTGTTTGTGTGCATTTATGTGCAGTATATATATATGTGTGTGTGCATTATAACAATGTGGTTTTTTATATGCTTTAATGTTTAAAACCCACAGATGTTTACTTTTCCTCATATCTCACAGGTGTTTTTTCGGGACTTTGTCATTTAATTTGTCTCTAATGACTTCATATCATTTTCTGCTTCTGTTTTAATTAGTGCTTTTTAAAAATACCAATGTCTTGGGGTGCTGGATGACCCCAGTTAAAAGCACCCAATTCCACTTATGTAGTTTTAATAGCTGGGACTATTTATTGAGTTCCTGCTTTTGCCAGGAGTCCTAATTTAAAGTGTCACACACTTTCAGAGGTGCTTGGGGCTTTCTGTCAGTCATTTAAAAGGCTTTTTTTTAAAAAGACTGTACTGTTGGATAAAAGCTGCACATTTGTATTAAAGAAAGTTTTAGTTTTATACAATATGCAAATTCACTGTAACTGCAAGATTCCTAAAATAAGATGAAGTTAATAACTAAAAATGTTTTAAGGAGACATAAGTTAACATATTGCTTTTTCTTAGAGTATACTTGGGAGGGAAGGAAGGTAGGAGGGAAGGAAGGAAGGGAGGAAAGGAGGGAGGACGGAAGGATGGAGGAAATAAGGAAGGAAGGAAGGCAGGAAGGAGGAAAGAAGGAAAGAGGGAGGAAGGGAGAAGGAAAAGAGGAAGGAAGGAAGGAAGGAAAGAAAGAGAGAAGGAGGAAGGAAGGAAGGAAGGAAAGAAAGAGAGAAGGAGGAAGGAAGGAAAGAAAGAGAGAAGGAGGGAGGGAAGAAGGACAGACGGAAGGAAGGAAGGAAGGAAGGAAAAAAAGAGAGAAGGAGGAAGGAAGGAAGGAAAGAAAGAGAGAAGGAGGAAAGAAGGAAGGAAAGAAAGAGAGAAGGAGGAAGGAAGGAAGGAAAGAAAGAGAGAAGGAGGAAGGAAGGAAGGAAAGAAAGAGAGATGGAGGGGGGAAGGACAGAAGGAACATATAATGTGTGAGTGAGTGTCTGTTTGATTTGCACTTGTATATTAATGATTATGTGTAAAAGCATAGATTGTGTGTGTGTGTGTGTGTGTGTGTGTGTGTGTGTGTGTGTGTGTATGTGTGTATGTGTGTGCTTTTACATCAATAATCTCTGGAGGACGCAGCGAAGAGGAAACATCAATGCTGTCTGGCTCTGGATGGCCCAGGGAGCCTTAACTGCCTCCGCTATGTTATTATCAGTGAACAGATGGACACATTAAAGTCTGTTAACACGTATTTAACCAAGGACAGTTAAGTTAAAGCCAAAAAAAGGGGGGTGTGAACAGAGGTGTCAGTAGATCATTTGTAGCATTTATTATTTGAGGAGAATGGAGTTTGTTGTCATGGTTCATGGCGTTGTCTGATCTGAGCAACGTCAGTACAGGCGTTTGATTTAATTTAATATTTTCTTTTCTTTCATTTCATTTAGTTCATGAATCATTTCATTAGTGTGAAAACTGACTGAAAGGATGAAAAGATGATGAAAGCAACAAAGCAGCTAATCAACCAAACATTTTGAATGCATTTAAACCAGGTGGGGAGTTCAGGGTCCTCTGAAATAAGTAACTTAGAACTGCATTCTATCAAAAGGCCACCAGGGGGCGACCGTCTCTATACAAGTCAATGGAGAATTCACCAACTTCTCACTTGATTTCTAACCTCAGTAAACGTTTTCAAAATGTGTTTATGGTCTCAATCGCTAGTTTAAAGCCTTCTTCAATGCAGTATGATGTTCATTTGGGACATTTTGGCCTCCCTGATTTTATATTTGACGATAAAGCAGGGTATGCATTAGGGCGTGGCTACGTCCTGATTGACAGGTTGATTGACCAATGTCCTCAAGATCCAGCCCTCGTAACCATAGCAACCTCCCCGCTCCGCCCATGGCTCCGCCTCATGCCCATATAAGTAGAATCCATGTTTTTATTTTTCCCAGCATGCACCTGAAATGTTCAAGATGGCGCTGCCTAGATTGGAAACTATTGGCTTCCGAGCAGCAGTCCACAAACAAATGGGTGACGTCACGGATGTTACGTCCATTTCTTTTATACAGTCTATGGTTTTAACCATTTTATGTTATTTTGTGCAGATAATAAACCAAAAACACTAATAAATCATTCATTCTTTAGTCTGTTAATTGTTTATTTCTGAAGGGAAATGAAATGGAGGAAATGTCAAGTGAAGATCAAATGAGCTATTTTCTTTGACCAGTGTAGTATCGATCAACCATGTGATGTAAAAGCATTCAAGCTACTAGTTAAGACGCATATCACGTAGCTGCAATGAGTGGCCCTGTGTTGTATGTGTCACATGATCAGCTGTTTAGGACTGATGTTGTTTTTCTGTTCATCTTTCATTACAGATCCTGCCACTCCCCTTCCTGCTATCACCTCGTTCCCCTGCACCACTTCCACATCTGGCCCTTATCATCATTAGTTCTTCCACTCACTCCCCCCCCCCCCCCCCTTTTATATACTTCCCTTCTTCAGTTGGCCCCTGTCATATCGTCTTCCTTCATGCCCAGCTCAGCTCAACCTGAGACTCCCCTAACTTTGCTTGAGAGTTGTTTGGACCTTCCTCTTTCTGTTTGATTAGCTTTTTTTAAAATTTGAAGTCTAGTTTTTGCTTTGTGAGTTAACCCTCCTGTTGTGTTCGAGTCAAGGAAAGAAGGGAGGAAGGGAGTAAAGGAAAGAAGGCAGGGAGGGAGGAAGGATGGAACGACAGAAGAAAGAAAGGGTGGAGGAAAGAAGTAAGTAAGGAAAGAAGGTAGGAGGGAGGGAGGGAGGAAAGAAGGTAGGAGGGAGGGAGGAAGGAAGGAAAGAAGGACATAGGAAGGAAGGAAGGAACGACGGAGGAAAGAAGGAAGGAAGGAAAGAAGGTAGGAGGGAGGGAGGAAGGAAAGAAGGAAAGAAGGACATAGGAAGGAAGGAAGGAAGGAAGAAAGGAAGGAAGAAAGAAGTAAGGAAGGAAAGAAGGTAGGAGGGAGGGAGGAAAGAAGGAAGGAAGAAAGGGAGAAGAAGGAAAGAAAGAGAGAAGGAGAGAGGAAGTACAGATGGAAGGAAGGAGGGAAGGAAGGAAGGAAGGAAGGAAGGAAGGAACAGTCAAAACAGACGGATCAATTTGACCCGGGAGGACGACAGGAAGGTTAATATAATTTTTGGTTTTTGGACACTTTTCTTTCTTATATGCTTCTCACTATTCATCCTTTCTTCTCTCTCTGGCACTTTCAACTGTTAAAATAAAACCAAAAATACCAAAAGGATCATCTTAAACATAAAAAACCCAATATATCATATTTGCTATTTATATTGGAAGATGGAGAAAGAGAGGGAAGTGATATATTTTAACCAATTCTGACTCCAAATGTTGCTTCGTGCTACTTTTACAAAGTTAAATTCATAACTAAAAATGTTTTAAGGAGAAATAAGTTAACATTTTGCTTTTTCTTAGAGTATACTTGGGAGGGAAGGAAGGAAGGGAGGAAAGGAGGAAGGAAGGAAGGATGGAGGAAATAAGGAAGGAAGGAAGGTAGGAAGGAGGAAAGAAGGAAAGAGGAGGAAGGGAGAAGGAAAAGAGGAAGGAAGGAAGGAAGGAAGGAGGGAAGGAAGGAAGGAAGGTAGGAGGGAGGAAGGAAGGAAGGAAGGAAGGAAGGAAGGAAGGAAGGAAGGAAGGAAGGAAAGAAGGAAGGAAGGAAAGAGAGAAGGAGGGAGGGAAGAAAGACAGACGGAAGGAAGGAAGGAAGGAAGGAAGGAAGGAAAGAAAGAGAGAAGGAGGAAGGAAGGAAGGATGGAGGAAATAAGGAAGGAAGGAAGGTAGGAAGGAGGAAAGAAGGAAAGAGGGAGGAAGGGAGAAGGAAAAGAGGAAGGAAGGAAGGTAGGAGGAGGAAAGAAGGAAGGAAGGAAGGAAGGAAGGAAAGAAGGAAGGAAAGAGAGAAGGAGGGAGGGAAGAAAGACAGACGGAAGGAAGGAAAGAAAGAGAGAAGGAGGAAGGAAGGAAGGAAGGAAAGAGAGAAGGAGGAAGGAAGGAAGGAAGGAAGGAAGGAAGGAAGGAAGGAAGGAAGGAAAGAAAGAAAGAGAGATGGAGGGGGGGTTAAAATAAAATCAAAAATACCAAAAGGATCATCTTAAACATAAAAAACCCCAATATATCATATTTGCTATGTTGAAGATGGAGAAAGAGAGGGAAGTGATATATTTCAACCAATTCTGACTCCAAATGTTGCTTCATGCTACTTTTACAAAGTTAAATGCATAACTAAAAATGTTTTAAGGAGAAATAAGTTAACATTTTGCTTTTTCTTAGAGTATACTTGGGAGGGAAGGAAGGTAGGGAGGAAAGGAGGAAGGAAGGAAGGAAGGATGGAGGAAATAAGGAAGGAAGGAAGGTAGGAAGGAGGAAAGAAGGAAAGAGGGAGGAAGGGAGAAGGAAAAGAGGAAGGAAGGAAGGACGGAAGGAAGGAAGGAAGGAAGGAAGGTAGGAGGGAGGAAAGAAGGAAAGAGGGAGGAAGGGAGAAGGAAAAGAGGAAGGAAGGAAGGAAGGAAGGAAGGAAGGAGGGAAGGAAGGAAGGAAGGAAGGTAGGAGGAAGGAAGGAAGGAAGGTAGGAGGGAGGAAGAAGGAAGGAAGGAAGGAAGGAAATAAGGAAGGAAGGAAGGAAAGAAGGAAGGAAAGAGAGAAGGAGGGAGGGAAGAAAGACAGACGGAAGGAAGGAAGGAAAGAAAGAAAGAGAGAAGGAGGAAGGAAGGAAGACAGACGGAAGGAAGGAAGGAAAGAAAGAAAGAGAGGAGGAAGGAAGGAAGGAAGGAGGGAAGGAAGGAAGGAAGGAAGGTAGGAGGGAGGGAAGAAAGACAGACGGAAGGAAGGAAGGAAGGAAGGAAGGAAGGAAAGAAAGAGAGAAGGAGGAAGGAAGGAAGGAAGGAAGGAAAGAGAGATGGAGGGGGGGGGGGTTAAAATAAAACCAAAAATACCAAAAGGATCATCTTAAACATAAAAAAACTCCAATATATCATATTTGCTATGTTGGAAGATGGAGAAAGAGAGGGAAGTGATATATTTTAACCAATTCTGACTCCAAATGTTGCTTCGTGCTACTTTTACAAAGTTAAATGCATAACTAAAAATGTTTTAACGAGAAATAAGTTAACATTTTGCCTTTTTTTAGAGTATACTTGGGAGGGAAGGAAGGAAGGGAGGAAAGGAGGAAGGAAGGAAGGATGGAGGAAATAAGGAAGGAAGGAAGGTAGGAAGGAGGAAAGAAGGAAGGAAGGTAGGAGGGAGGAAAGAAGAAAGGAAGGAAGGAAGGAAGGAGGGAAGGAAGGAAGGAAGGTAGGAGGGAGGAAAGAAGGAAGGAAGGAAGGAAGGAAAGAAGGAAGGAAAGAGAGAAGGAGGGAGGGAAGAAAGACAGACGGAAGGAAGGAAGGAAAGAAAGAAAGAGAGAAGGAGGAAGGAAGGAAGACAGACGGAAGGAAGGAAGGAAAGAAAGAAAGAGAGAAGGAGGAAGGAAGGAAGGAAGGAAAGAAAGAGAGGAGGAGGAAGGAAGGAAGGAAAGAAAGAAAGAGAGATGGAGGGGGGGGGGTTAAAATAAAACCAAAAATACCAAAAGGATCATCTTAAACATAAAAAAAAGGCCAATAAATCATATTTTCTATGTATGTTGGAAGATGGAGAAAGAGAGGGAAGTGATATATTTTAACCAACTCTGACTCCAAATGTTGCTTCGTGCTACTTTTACAAAGTGGAGTCCCTTTTTATCATTTTATTTGAAGTAACAGGCACAAATGAAATTATACAAAGAATCAGTCTTTTACTTTTATAAATTGGCTACATCCATTGAAAATCACCTCATGTCCAACTGGCTGTGCTCACAGAAGTAGCCTCGCCTTCTCTGAGAACATTTCATTTCTTCTTTCCACACTTGTTAGTGCAGTTGTTTCTCACCCTGCAGTGTTTTCCTTTTTTTTTCTTTTTTTTTTTTTTTTCTTTCACCCTCGGCTTCGTCCACTTGGGCTCATGACAACAAAAGGAGTCCAACTTGGATCCAGACCAAAACAATTAGACCAAGACTTGAGTTTGAGTGACAGCAAGTTCCAACAACATGGTGCATTGTGTCTAATGGGTACTAACACAACAACACAGTCTAACTCAGGGGTGTCAAACATAAGGCTCGTGGGCCAGAACCGGTCCGCCAAAGGGTCCAATCCGGCCCACTGGATAACTTACAGAATACTAAGTCCCAATTTTTCTGATCTCCCTGTTGACGTCATACTTGATATAATTGACTTGCAACGTGATTCAGATTTTAAGGATACATTATAATCAGTATCTGTTACCACGGTAACCCCAAACTGACAGCCCTGTCTGCAATTTTTTTTTTTTTAACGTTTGGGACGATTTATCTAATTTTTCTTAACCCTCCTGTTGTCCTCAAGTCAAGGAAGGAAGGCGGAAGGAAGGATGGAAGGGAGGAATGAAGAAGGAAGGAAAAGAGGAATGAAAGAAGGAAGGGAGGAAGGAAGAAGGAAAGATGGAAGGAAGGAAAGGAGGGAGAGAGGAAGGAAGGAAAGGGTGGAAGGAAAGGAAGGACAGAAGGATGGAAGAAAGAAGGAAGGAAGGTAGAAGGGAGGGAGAAAGAAGGAAAGGAGGAAGGAAAGATGGGAGGAAGTCAGGAAGGAAGGAAGGAAGGAAGGAAGGAAGGAAAGGAGGGAGGGAGGAAGGAAGGAAGGGTGGAAGTCAGGAAGGACAGAAGGACGGAAGAAAGAAGGAAGGAAGGTAGGAGGGAGGGAGAAAGGAAGGAAAGGAGGAAGGAAAGGAGGAAGGAAAGATGGGAGGAAGGAAAGGAGGGAGGGAGGAAGGAAGGAAGGGTGGAAGGACAGGACGGACAGAAGGATGGAGGAAATAAGGAAGGAAGGAAGGTAGGAGGGAGGGAGAAAGGAAAAGAGGAAGGAAAGGAGGACAGAGGAAGGGGGAAGGACAGAAGGAAGGAAGAAAGGGGATAGAGGATGAAAACAATGAAGGGAAAGAGAAGGAGGGAGGAAGGAAGGAAGGAAAGAAGGAAGGAAGGAAGGAAGGAAGGAAGGAAGGAAGGAAGGAACAGTCAAAACAGACGGGGTCAATTTAACCCGGGAGGACGACACAAAGGTTAATGCTGTTCATCTGCTTTATGAATAGATGGTTTATTAAAGTAAAGTCATAATATATTATTTATAGGTTTACTATACAGTGGATTTTAATAATCTGGCCCACATGAGATCAAATATATCTGTATGTGGCCCTTAACCCTCCTATTGTGCTCAGGTCAAGGAAGGAAGGAAGGAAAGAAGGAAATAAGGAAGGAACGGAGGAAGGGAGGAAAGAAGGAAGGAAGGAAGGGAGGACAAGAGGGAGGAAGGAAGCAAATGAGGAAATGAGGAAGGAACGAAGGAAGGGAGGAAAGAGGAAGGAAGGAAGGGAGGAAAGAGGAAGGAAGGAAGTGGGGAAAGAGGAAGGAACAAAGGAAGGGAGTATAGGAGGAAAGAAGGAAGGAAGGAAGGGAGGAAAAGAGGAAGGAAGGAAGGAAGGAAGGAAGTGGGGAAAGAAGGAAATGAGGGGAGTAAAGGAGGAAAGAAGGAAGGAAGGAAGGGAGGAAAAGAGGAAGGAAGGAAGAAAGGAAGGAAAAGAGGGAGGAAGGAAGGAAGGAAGGAAGGAAGGAAGGAAGTAGAGAGAAAGGAAGTAAGGAGGAGAAGGAAGGAAGTGAGGAACAGTCAAAAGAGATGGGGTCAATTTGACCCGGGAGCATAACAGGAGGGTTAAACTAAATGAGTTTGACACCCTGCCTTAGAATAAAGTCAGTTCGGAAAGGTTTCTTCGTTTGTGAAATTAGCAGCAGAAATAGTAAACTAAAACTTTCATGAGCCAAGACACATCATTAGCTGTAGCTTGGCTCTAACACACTTCCAAGACACACTGCTCAACAAGAGATTGAGTAGCAACGCCGGCGGATGTCAACAGATGCTGCAAACTCCGCCTCAGCTCGACCCACCGGCCCCAAACAGCTCCGGAGGAGAGCAAACTCAGACGGATGATGATGTAATGATGATGATGATGATGATGATGTGCTCGACAGTATGAGTCATGTCTGGGGTTTTTGTGTGTGCTATAATCTTTATGTAGACAGATATAGTGTATGTATTTAATTCTAGTGTTTGACCAAAGAAAGACAAAACTAACAACTAAGTTCCTGAGGAAAGGAGGAAGGACGGAAGGAAGGAAGGAAGGAAGGAGGGAGGGAGGAAGGAAGGAAAGAATGACAAAGGAAGGAAGGAAGAAGGAAGGAAGGAAGGAAGGAAGGTAGAGGGAGGAAAGAAGGAAGGAGGGAGGGAGAAAGGAAATGAGGAAGGAAGGAAAGAAGGATAGAGGAAGGAAGGCAGGAAGGAAGGAAGGAAGGAAGGAAGGAAAGAAAGAGAGAAGGAGGGAGGGAGGAAGGACAGACGTGTGTGCCAGATATAGTGTATGTATTTAATTCTAGTGTTTGACTAAAGAAAGACAAAACTAACAACTAAGTCCTGAGGAAAGGAGAAGGAAGGAAGGAAAGAAGGAAGGAAGGAAGGAAGAAAGGAGGGAGGAAAGAAGGAATGAGGAGGAGAGAAAGGAGAAGAGGAAGGGAGGAAGGAAGGAAGGAAAGAAGGACAGAGGAAGGAATTCCTTCTTTCCTCCCTTCTACCTTCCTTCCTTCCTTCCTTCCTCCTTCCCTCCTTACTCCTTACTTCCTTCCTCCTTCCCTCTTTACTTCCTTCCTTCCTTCCTTCCTCCCTCCCTCCCTCCTTCCCTCCGTCCTCCCTTCCTTCCTTCCTTCCTTCCTCCCTCCCTCCTTCCTCCTTTCCTTCCTCCCTCCCTCTGTCCTCCCTTCCTTCCTTCCTTCCTCCCTCTCTTCCTTCCTCCTTCCTTCCTTCCTTCCATCCTTACGCCTTTCCTCCCTCCCTCCCTCTCTCCTTCCCTCCCTTACTCCCCTCCTTACTCCTTTCCTTCCTTCCTTCCTTCCTCCCTCCTCCCTCCCTCCCTTCCTTCCTTCCTTCCTCCCTCCCTCCTTACTCCTTTCCTTGCTCCCTCCCTCTGTCCTCCCTTCCTTCCTTCCTTCCTCCCTCCCTCCGTCCTCCCTCCCTTCCTTCCTCCCTCCCTCCCTCCCTCCCTTACTCCTTCCTTCCTTACTCCTTCCTTCCTTCCTTGACCTGAGGACAACAGGAGGGTTAAAATACACCGTTTTACATCGACCCTTCTGTCTAATCTGAACAAATAATCACAGTAGTTTTACTTCTCACACTTCTTTTTAACAGCAGTCCACTGGAGTCAAATCACAGCCTCGCTCAAGGCATCACTCATTAATTGCCTCATCAAGCCCTTCTACCACCGCACTCTTTCTCAGTGTGTGGATGTGATAAAAATGTGGTGTTTAACCTCTTTTAACAGCGGGTGAGTGCTGATAGCTATGTGCCCTCGAAGATGACCAACATTACACAGAAAATGTCTGATAATTAAATTGATTAAACAAAAAAAAAAAAAAAAAAAAAAAAAGGAAAAGGAAAAGGAAGCATCATATCCTGCAGAAGTAAAATATCACTTTATGGACAGAAAAGTCCAGCGCTAATGATTCTATATGCTAATGGTTTCATCTGACACCAACTGTGGAGCAGATGATGAAACATATGGGCTCAAGACAAGAGGCCCAGAAGGAACAATTCATACCAAGACACAATCTGCATATATAAACAGTTTCCTGGAAAAACGTTGGAACCTAATCCTCCAGATTAATCATTCATGTTAATATGCCTTAAGGTTAGTCCTGCAAAGCCCACAGTAGGGGGAAACACTGTCACTCCCTATATGCTTAGAATAAATCCTTGTTCAAATATCAAATATAAAAATAACCCCCCCCCCCCAAATCCTGGCTTGTAAAAATCTTTAATTTGGATGTCCTTAAAGTGAACTGTATGAAGCTCGTGCTGAAGATGCAAAAGGGAATTGACCCTTTATAGGAAACTCACTGAAAGGAAGGGAGGAAGGAAGGAAGGAAGGAAGGAATGAAGGATGGATGGATGGAAGGAAGGAAGGAAGGAAGGGAAGGAAGGAGGGAGGAAGGAAAGGAAGGAAGGACGGAGGAAAGAAGGAAGGAAGGAAGATAGGGGGGAGGAAAGAAAGAGAGAAGGAGGGAGGGAGGAAGGGAAGAAAGAAGGAAGGAAGGAAGAAGAAAGGGGGATGGAGGAAGGAAAGAAGGAAGGGAGGAGAGAAGGAGGGAGGGAGGAAGAACAGATGGAAGGAACAAAAGGAAGGAAGGACGGAGGAAATAAGGAAGGATATTTTGGGATATTTACAGAAGTTACCAAATATAATTATTTGCCCAATAAAGGGTTATATGATGCAAAAGTTAAAAATAAATAAAAATAAAAAACTAAGAAGAGAATCAGCTCTGTCTTTTTTTTTTCTGTCCTCACCTTGAGATATAAGTCAATTTAACAGTTTGACTTCAAAAGTGCCTTCATAAGAACAGAGGACACCAACAGGAAGTGATAAAAAACGAGCCAGATCGTCACATCACATCACATCACATCACATACTCTAAAGCAGGGGTGTCAAACATGCGGCCCGTGGGCCAGGACCGGCCCGCCGAGGGGTCCATTTCGGCCCACTTTCCTTCCTGTCTTCTTTCTTTCTTTCCTTCCTTCCTTCCTTCCTTCCTTCCGTCCTTCTGTCCTTCCTCCCATCCTTCCATCTTTCCTTCCTTCATTCCTTCCTCCCATCCTCCCATCTTTCCATCTATCCTTCCTTCCACTTGTCCTTCCTTCCTTCCTTCCTTCCTTCCTCCCATCCTCCTATCTTTCCTTCCTCCCATCCTCCTATCTTTCCTTCCTTCCTTCCTTCCTTCATTCCTTCCTTCCATCTTTCCTTCCTTCATTCCTTCCTCCCATCCTTCCTTCTCCTTTTCCTTCCTCCTTTCCTTCCATCTGTCCTTCCTCCCATCCTCCCATCTTTCCTTCCTTCATTCCTTCCTCCCTTTCATCTTTCCTTACTTCCACTTGTCCTTCCTTCCTTCTCCTTTTCCCTTCTTCTTTCCTTCCTTCTTTCCTTCCTCCCTTTCTGCCTTCCTTTTTTTCTTTCATTCCTTCCTTCCTTCCTTCCTTTCTATGGTCCGGCCCACATTAGATCAAATTGGTCTGTATGTGGCCCTTGAATGAAAATGAGTTTGACACCTCTGCTCTAAAGTAAAAGTACGAACTGACCTCACATCTCAGAGATGACAGAAATAAACACATTTTTTAAAAAGCAACCAGGTTGACGACACATAAACTTGTCTACCGATGACAGTTCGGGCAGATATTGACAAAAGTGTCCGAGTTATTTATTGATCAAACTGTCCCCAACTGACAGGAGGAACTTATGAAGAGTGTTGTACCAGGAAGAGATAACCACCGACAACAAAGAAGTGACAGAGTCTGGAATAAAAAGATTTCTGGCATGAAGTCAAACCCCCCCACTTTCTTTTTAACCTTTGTGTCGTTCTCCCGGGTCAAATTGACCCTGTCTGTTTTGACTGTTCCTTCTTTCCTCCCTCCTTCCTTCCTCACTTCCTTCTTTACTTCCTCTTTTCCTTTCTCCCTTCCTTCTTTACTTCCTTCCTTCCTCACTTCTTTCTTTCCTTCCCTCCTTCCATCCTCCCTCCTTCTCTCTTTCCTCCCTTCTTTTCTCCCTTCCCTCCTTCCTTCCTCTCTCGTTTCATTCCTTCTTCCTTCCTTTCTTCCTTCCTCCCTTCCTTCCTTCCTCGTTTCATTCCTTCTTCCTTCCTCATTTCCTCCCTTCCTCCCTTCCTTCCTTCCTCGTTTCATTCCTTCTTCTTCGTCTCTTTTATCCTTTTGCTTTATTTCCAATTGTAAATATTTACTTATTATTTCAGTTGGAACTAGAGACTGAAAAAGCCCAATGTGAGACTATCACCACAAGGAAGTGACACAACAGGTCGAAATGTCAGTCACTCAACATCCTGACAGATATCATCTACTGTAGCAGCCGTAGCAATTATGACCCAGAGCAGTGGAGCGCTTCAGATGACGTATATAAAAGTTGACAATTCTCCTCATTCAGAGCAGGAGGGGTGTCATATTTCCAACTGTAAGCTGGGATAGGACTTAACTATGATCGTGCCCTAACCTCAACCCTGTGGTTATTATTGTACATGACAAACGAAGGTCTCCTATAACTTTAAGGACAGAGTAACTTTAACCAACACCAGACCTTAACCACAGCACTGTCACATCATAAAACATCATATTTTTAATAGCAATGTGCAACAGTCCCAAGTTTAGTAGGCTTAAAACTTTCCTTTTTGATAAAGTTTACAGTTAAGGCTCTTAGAGCTCTGAGCTTATGCTGCTATAGGCTTAGACTGCCGGGGGACTCCCATGATGCACTGAGCTCCTCTCTCCTCCTCTCTCCCTCTCTCTCTATCCATCCATCTATATCCATTAACATTCATGTTCTATTAATGCATTCAATAAGCTAAACTTCTTCCCCGGAGTTGTCTGTGCTTTCTGGTCTCACAGGTAATCTGGGCCTGGAGACGTCCGGATGACAGATTCCAGTCCCGGACCTTCTAGCTTCATTGTTGATTTTCATTGTGCTTCTCTCCTCTATCCTTCCTTTCTCTCCTCTCTCTCCTACCTCTCCCTCCTCTCCTTCCTCTCTCTCCTCTATCCTTCCTTTCTCTCCTCTCTCTCCTACCTCTCCTCTCCTTCCTCTCCTCCCTCTCCCTCCTCTCCTTCCTCTCTCTCCTCTCTCTCTTCTCTCTCCTTCCTCTCTCTCCTCTATCCTTCCTCTCTCTCTTCTCTCTCCTTCCTCTCTCTCCTCTATCCTTCCTCTCTCTCCTCTCCTTCCTCTCTCTCCTCTATCCTTCCTCTCTCTCTCCTCTTCCTCTCTCTCCTCTATCCTTTCTCTCTCTCCTCTATCCTTCCTTTCTCTCCTCTCAACCCCAACCGGTCGAGGCAGATGTTCTCCCACTCGGAGTCTGGTTCTGAGGGTTCTTCCTGTTAAAAGGGAGTTTTTTCTTGCCACTGTTGCTCATGTGGGAATGTTGGGTCTCTTTAAAGTTAAAACCTAAAGAGTTTGGTTTAGAACCTGCTCTATGTGGAAAGTGCCACAACAGAGATGACTCTGTTGTGATTTGGCGCTATACAAATAAAGATTGATTGATTGAACAGTTATGGAAAACACAGACAAATGGTGATTACTACAGATAGGGGGCGCCAGATAGAAAACGCTCCTATTCATCGTTCGAATACTTGATGCAAACTTCCCTGCCTTCACACAACACTAGAGAGCTCTTGAGTATCTTTTAAAAAAAGAGTTAAAATAAATCTCAAACAATTTCCAGCATGTGGGACAAAATAAACTGTTTTATAGCAACTTTTTTCCTTTTCTTACATCATCCTTATTTTCAGTCTGTCATTAATATGTTAATACTCTGAACTATCACTTTCATGTTGTATCGTTCTTCATTCATTGTATAATTCCTTTGAAGAAAAATTAAAAACGATGTTGACACGAGTCAAGTGTCTTATGTATAATGTATTAGCTTTGCTGTGATTTCTGTAGGTGCTTTATGTGAAGGAGACTTTAATCACAACATACGGGCTTTATGGTCCTGGTGCTTAAAGTCCTAATAAATATCTCATGCATGTGATTTAGAAGAGGACGGCAATAAAAAAATATGCATTAGCTAGAACAAAACCGGCTGATCGCTGGTTCTTAATTAGCTGGGTGAGACTAAGCGTGTGTGTGTGTGTGTGTGTGTGTGTGTGTGTGTGTGTGTGTCATAGAGCGAGAGAGAGAGAGAGCGAGAGAGCGAGAGAGAGAGAGAGAAAGAGAGAGAGAGAGAAAGAGAGCAACAGAGACAGACAGTAAAACGGACAGAGCATGAAGGTTGCCTCTCTTCTGCATATAATGTATATGTATTTGTATCTATGTCTCTGTCTCTCTCTCTCACACACACACACACACACACACACACACACACAGACATACACACACAGTACACAAGTACACAGCGAGTACGACTCCGTTTCCTTCTTTCATAAACACAAACAGACATATTTATGCTGCTCACATTTTTTGTGACCCAACAAACAGTCTCTAACTTGTGTGGGCACACATACACAAACAGTTGCATCATTTTTTTTATTTTATTTTTTTTTCTCCCTTGTCCATGAAGATTTCCTTCAGAATTGAGATATCCAGCAGCTGAGCACTGCAGCTCAGACTCTATAACAAAACGATTTCTGACATCAAAGCCAAACTCTCAGAGGATTCTTAATGAAGTTTTTCCTCTTATTTTTACTGCAGTTCTTCCCCCTTTTATATAAAACATTTCTATATATGTCACGGGAAAACTGACAGCAGATTCTTGCTTGGTTTTGTCTTGCTCCGTCCGGTTATACTGTAAAAGTAAAGAAGCAACTACTGAGTTTATCATTTTAATATGTGATTAACTGTGCTGTCTAGTGGAATGTGTTCATTACTATTGTTAACCCTCCTGTTGTCCTCGAGAAAAGGAAGGAAGGAAGGGAGGAAGAAGGAAGGAAAGGAGGGAGGGAGGAAGGAACGAAGAAGGAAGGAAAGGTGGGAGGAAGGAAGGACAGAAGGAAGGAAGTAAAGGAGGGAGGAAGGAAGGGAGGAAAGGACAGAAGGAAGGGAGCAAGGAAGAAGAAAGAAGGAAGGAAAGGAGGAAGGAAAGAAGGAAAGGAGGGAGGGAGGAAGGAAGGGAGGAAAGGAAAGAAGGAAGGGAGCATGGAAGAAGGAAGAAGGAAGGAAAAGGAGGAAGGGCAGAAGGAAAGAAGGAAAAATAGGGAGGGAGTAAGGAAGGGAGGAAAGGAAAGAAGGAAGGGAGCAAGGAAGAATGAAGAAAGAAGGAAAGGAGGAAGGACAGAAGGAAAGAAGGAAAAAGAGGGAGGGAGGGAGGAAGGGAGGAAAGGAAAGGAGGAAGGAGGAAGGAAGAAGGAAGAAGGAAGGAAAGGAGGAAGAAGGAAGGTAGGAGAGAGGGAGAAAGGAAAAGAGGAAGGGAGGAAGGAAGGAAAGAAGGACAGAGGGAAGGAAGGAAAGAAGGAGGGAGGGAGGAAGGGAGGACAGGAGACAGAAAGGAAGGAAGGGAGGGAGGAAGAAGGAAGGAAGGAAAGAAGGACAGAAGAAAGGAAGGAACGAAGGGAGGGAGGGAGGAAGAAGGAAGGAAAGGAGGAAGGAAGAAAGGAAAAGCGGAAGGAAGGAAACTGTGGTTAATGTCGAGTTAAAATGACCACTGGAGACAAGTTTTCAAATTCCTTAAAGGATATGCAACCTTTGTTGTCATGGCAACAGTGAACACCACGATTAACTGACATGAGCAAGATTAAGTCGATTAGAGTTTCTTAAATGTCGGTTTCGATTATCTTTCCATTAATTGCCCAGCCCTATCCTTCAGAGACTGTACTAGATTAAGTTTGTTCTTTGCTTGTTGAGATGAGCGGATGTCACTTTATATGAATGCTATCTCCTTATCCTAAAAATAACAATTGTTTAATCTTCAACCCGGCAGTGTTTTATGTATCATTTCATCTTTGTGTTAAGTGTTTTCAGACAGTTTCCTCTACATCACATTCATCCGGCGCTGACACCTGGGAGCTGAGCTGTCCTGCCGCAGTCTCCCTCCATCACTCACTGATCAGCTCCACTGGAGCATTTGGACTCGTACATTAAGAACCACAGATGTGAGTTTTACTGCAACAAATGTTTTTTTTTTTTCAGACGGAGCAGGTTAACCCTCCTGTTGTCCTCAAGTCAAGGAAGAAAGGGAGGAAGGGAGGAAGGAATGAAGGAAGGAAGGAAGGTAGGAGGGAGGAAGGAAGGAAGGAAGGTAGGAGGGAGGGAAGAAAGGATGGAAGGGAGGAAAGGAAGGAAGGAAGGAAGAACAGAGGAAAGAAGGAAGGAAGGAAGGAAAGAAGGGAGGAAGGAAAGGAAGGAAGAACAGAGGAAACAAGGAAGGAAGAAAGGAAGGAAGGAAGGGAGGAAGGAAGGGAGGAAAGGAAGGAAGGACGAACAGAGGAAAGAAGGGAGGAAGGGAGGAAAGGAAGGAAGGGAGGAAAGGAAGGAAGGACAGAGGAAAGAAGGAAGGAAGGAAAGGAAGGAAGGGAGGAAGGGAGGAAGGAATGAAGGAAGGTAGGAGGGAGGGAGGAAAGGAAGGAAGGGAGGAAGGGAGGAAAGGAAGGAAGGAAGGAAGGACAGAGGAAAGAAGGAAGGAAGGAAGGGAGGAAAGGAAGGAAGGAAGGAAGAACAGAGGAAAGAAGGAAGGAAGGAAGGAAGGGAGGAAGGGAGGAAAGGAAGGAAGGAAGGACAGAGGAAAGAAGGAAGGAAGGAAGGAAGGAAAGAAGGAAGGAAGGAAGGAAGGAGGGAGGGAGGGAGAGGAAGGAAAGAAGGAAGGACGGAGGAAAGAAGGAAGGAAGGAGGGAGGAAGGGAGAAAAGAAGGAAGGAAGGAAGGACGGAAGAAAGAAAGAGGAAGGAAAGAAAGAGAGAAGGAACAGTCAAAACAGACGGGGTCAATTTGACCCGGGAGGACGACACAAAGGTTAAAAGAGGACACTTTTATTTGTCAAACTCGGGTGTCACGAACAGGATTTCTGCCTCTCGAACTGCTCTGCTAAATGTTTGAAGTGCCTTGCTCAAGGGTAACCATATAGCATTTATAGAGGAATAATAATAGAGGTAATTACTCTCACTTGTTGCCCCTTCTAAAAAAGTCATCTGTCTCCTTCCTCTCCTTCCTCTCATTCCTCATCATTCCTCTTCCTTGTTTTTATCTCTCTTCTTCTGTTTCTTTTACCCCTCTTCTTCTTCTTCTTCCTCTTGTTTCTTCCACAGCGGGCCAAGTCTGATTTATCCCTAAAGTGCTTTTATCAAACAGGTTTGTCAGAAAGTGCGTTACAGAGATCAGAGAACAAGACATACAGATAAAAAGAAAAAACAAAAGATAAAAAGCCGAGTAAGTACAAGAAGATCACAAAAAACAAGATAACGTTGGTTCGAGCCAGTGTGTGTGTGTGTGTGTGTGTGTGTGTGTGTGTGTGTGTGTGTGTGTGTGTGTGTGTGTGTGTGTGTGTGTGTGTGTGTGTGTGTGTGTGTGTGTGACAGAGTGTTTTCATTTTCCCAAGTTTTTCATTTTGCTTATCATCCCCGTGGAAGCTGATAATGTCTACAAGATAATGTAAAACCTGTCAAGAGTAATAAAATGTATCTCCAACTTGTTTTATAAATGTAACCTCAATACTCTGTTGTTTGCAAGTGTGAACTGATTAAAACAACCGTATAATATAATCTTATTTTCATTTCACAAAAAAAAAGGTAAAATGTAAAATTTGGCACCAGAAGGATGTTCATGTTATAACATCATAACATTATATCATCCAACATCTGGGCCCCGTTCATTTGAAAACATTTTAAGGCTTTAAAGTCTGTGTAAAGTAAGAATAAATATGTGTTCTGAGTTTGACATACCACAGAAAAGTGTGTTGTTAACCACCCTGCCAAATTTGAATGATTAAAAAAAATTGCCAAATATATGAAATTAGGCTTCAAAGCTGTGTAAAAATCAGCCTCTTTCTCTGCTCCCAAACGCTGTGGGCGTGGCCTCCGAGTTCGCTGAAACCCCGCCCCCTACCAAGTGTCACCTGTCAATCAAAGTCACCACCTCTACCAGAAACATGGACGCTATGTCTGAGAGCTTTCTGCTGCTAGCTCAGCTGCTAGCTCGGCGGCTAACTCAGCTGCTAACTCAGCTAACTGTAGACTGTAGTAGTAGTAGTGTGTGCTGAATGTATTTATACCTCTACAGCAGCAGGGGCGGGTTTATGCTAATCACTAAATCCTGAACACAGAAATCTTGAAACACAGTTTGTGAAGCCTAGCTCCACCATTCAAATCTAAATGGTTGAAATGCTTTTTACACCTTTTTTAGAAATACATTTATGACCTATTTAATGTGTTTAGAAGAAAATATCTGAATTCACTTTACACAGTCTTTAAACATACAGTATTTGAAGTCATAGAGTATCAACATTACATTACATTCTTCCTGTTATATCTTTGCACACATGAACTGCAAAAAAAAAGTGATACCTTGATGAGGCTCTAAATAGTTTTCGTTTATTATGAAGGACAAACAAGCGCAAAGGCACTGAAGCTTAAGAAAAGATGTGCAAATAGATGAAACACATTACAGAAATGATGATGGAAGTGTTTCCAGAGGACACTTAAGAGTGATGGACATGTCAATAACTCATAAGCCAAACGTTGTTAAAACACAAACAAGGTCTCTTTCCTTCAGTTTGAAGGTAAACAACGAGCTGCAACCTTATTTTCACTAAAATGAGCCGTCTAGTAAAGAGCTGGGCTAATAACAGTTTTCCTCTATGCACAGCTGGATTTGAGATGAGGAGGCACGGACCGTCTACAACAGAGGTGTCAAACTCATTTTCATTCAAGGGCCACAGACATCCCAATTTGATCAAATGTGGGCCGGACCATAGGAAGGAGGGAAGAAAGGAAGGAAGGACGCACAAAAGGAAGGAAGGAAGGAAAGAAAGAAAAAAAGGAAAAAAGGAAGGCAGAAAGGGAGGAAGGAAAGAAGGAAGGAAGGACAAGTGGAAGGAAGGAAAGATGGGAGGAAGGACAGATGGAAGGAAGGAAGCAAGGAAGCAAGGAAGGAAGGAAGGAGAAGGAAGGAAAGGAGGAAGGAAAAGGAGAAGGAAGGAAAGATGAAAGGAAGGAAGGAAGCAAGGAAGGAAGAAGAAGGAAGGAAAGGAGGAAGGAAAAGGAGAAGGAAGGAAGGAAGGACAAGTGGAAGGAAGGATAGATGGAAGGATGGGAGGAAGGAATGAATGAAGGAAAGATGAAAGGAAAGAAGGAAGGAAGGAAGGAAGGAAGGAAGACAGGAAGGAAAGTGGGCCGAATTGGCCCCCTCGGCAGGCCGGTTCTGGCTAACGGGCCGCATGTTTGACACCCCTGGTCTACAAAGGAAGGAAAAGGAGAAGGAAGGAAGGACAAGTGGAAGGAAGGAAAGATGAATGGGAGGAAGGAATGAAGGAAGGAGAGATGGGAGGATGGGAGGAAGGACAGACGGAAGGAAGGAAGGAAGCAAGGAAGGAGAAGGAAGGAAAGGAGGAAGGAAAAGGAGAAGGAAGGAAGGAAGGAAGGAAGGAAGGAAGGAAGGAAGGAAGGAAGGAAGACAGGAAGGAAAGTGGGCCGAATTGGACCCCTCGGCGGGCCGGTTCTGGCCCACGGGCCGCATGTTTGACACCCTTGGTCTACAAAGTGCAAACTGAAGATAAAAAGAGATATTTCAGACTGTGTTCAATAACTTCACTCCTATGCTGTGTACTGTTCCCAAACTCCCTTCACACTTCAGTGGTCTCCTGCTGGTCGTGCTACAACACTTAGTTTGGGAGAAGAGGTTCACGGCTTATTGAAGTAGCGTGTTCTCTACTGGTTTATAGTGGCAACATGTTCCTTCTATCCTCCCCCTCGTTTCCTGTCTATTTGTCCGTGTCCTTTTTCAGTCTGCGCCATCTCGTGCCACGTGTTGTTTGTTAATGTCATCACAGATTAAAACACAGACGCAACTATGTGTGTATGTGTGGGTGTGGGCCTCAGTATGTCTCTGTGTGTGTATGTGTGTGTGTGGGTGTGGGCCTCAGTATGTCTGTGTGTGTGTGTGTGTGTGTGTGTGTGTGGGCCTCAGTATGTCTCTGTGTGTGTATGTGTGTGTGTGTTTAGTTTCTGTGCTTACTTGGATTTCTTTGGTTGTGACTCAATGTGTGTGCGTGTGAGTGTCTTAATATGGATGCAAGTCATCTGTATGCATCGCTTGGTGTGTGTCTGAATCTGTATGTGTGTGTGTGTGTGTGTGTGTGTGTGTGTGTGTGTGTGTGTGTGTGTGTGTGTGTCTTCCCTGCAGCCGTAAACTCATGCATAGCTGCCACTGGAATCTGCCTGCTGCTGCCATTGAAGGCTGCTGTCCACTGCTATTCAGGACACACGCAAATTAACACACACACACACACACACACACACACACACACACACACACACACACACACACACACACACACACACAACCCTGAACACCCTTCCTTTCCAAAAAAAGGGTCTTCAGTTTGTACTCCTCTATCACTCACCTTTACACTCGTCATTTAGATGCTACACTTGTTGTTTCTAGTAAATAAATAAATCTTCAGAATAACAGAAATTAAACATCATATATATTCATCATACACTCACTGAATGAATATTATGGAAATAAAATGCAAATTTGAAACCAGGAATGTTATCAGAATGCATTTTTAATGTCAAAACTATCTTAAAAGATTTCATTTTCCACTGAGAATGAAATAAATGTCAGCCTTTTTCTTTTGTTTTTGTTTTCACATTAAGAAACTTAATAGCCTGCTTTGCTCCACCAACACTGGCTCACTGACAGAAATGGGTGATAACAGCCTCCTGAAACTACTAGTAGGTTTATAGTAGTCTCCTACTAGCCCATATATTTGGGACAGATGTGTGATGTGATAACACCTATATTAAATGGGCTATAGCAGTATAACAGTGATAGTAGTGAAGTTGGGTGCTATCTCCAATCATCCACTTCAACCTTCTCCCTAAGACTTTCTGCTGTGTTGAAGTTTTACCACAGACTGTATAAAAGAAATGGACGTAACATCCGTGACGTCACCCATTGGTTTGTGGACTGCTGCTCGGAAGCCAATAGTTTCGAATCTGGGCAGCGCCATCTTGAAAATTTCAGGTGCATGCTGGGAAAAATAAAAACATGGATTCTACTTATATGGGCATGAGGCAGGGCCATGGGCGGAGCGGGGAGGTTGCTATGGTTACGAGGGCTGGATCTCGAAGACATTGGGTCAATCAACCTGTCAATCAGGACGTAGCCACGCCCTAATGCATACCCTGCTTTATCGTCAAATATAAAATCAGGGAGGCCAAAATGTCCCAAATGAACATCATACTGCATTGAAGAAGGCTTTAAACTAGCGATTGAGACCATAAACACATTTTGAAAACGTTTACTGAGGTTAGAAATCAAGTGAGAAGTTGGTGAATTCTCCATTGACTTGTATAGAGACGGTCGCCCCCTGGTGGCCTTTTGATAGAATGCAGTTCTAAGTTACTTCAGCGTTGGCCTCATTTCAGAGGACCAGAACTCCCCACCTTTGGACTAAATAAATACTATTAGTCAAAGGTCTGTGTGAGTACGTAGGTGAGTACAGTTCATATAAATATATAGTGCATTTGATCATATCTTCTTTTTACATGTTGTGTCTAAATCTATGTAAGTGCTTGTGTCTATCTTGTTGTGTGTGTTTGTGTTGCTATTAAAAGTTGTGTATCACTATGTGTTGATGTGTTGAGTCCTCATGGATTTCCATTAACTCTACATTCTTTTTTTTACTCTGCTTTCCTTAAATGAGAAACTTTTCTTATCAATATAAACCTCATTAAGGAAATAAAAGCAAATCGCAAATAAGTCGGCGACTCCCTGGAAGTGTGTGTGTGTGTGTGTGTGTGTGTGTGTGTGTGTGTGTGTGTGTCCCCGTCTGTGTGTGTTTCTTTAGCTCTATAATAGCACATTAATCATGTACTGCAAAAACCCATCACTACATTCAGTGTTACTGCGGTGCTGTGACGGGGAGACGGGGATTCTTTTGGAGCATTATCTTTACTTTTCAGCTTTATAAATGTTCTCTGACCTGCTAATCACAAAGTTTTGGATTAATTACATTTACTAAAAGACAGACATTTTAAAGACAAGGAGATTGATTTGATGTATTTAAAGAGATTTTAACACAGTTTTAATTTCCCAGGCGTTATATTTTTTTTTATCAGCCAGCATCCTCTAAGACAGACTGGTTAAAAACAAAAAACATCAACCTGACGCAAATAGGAACGAGGAAAAGAAACAGTGTGAGCTAAAGACCTGATGCCATGTGCTCTTCCTGAAATCATCAATTTGTTAAATATTGAAAAAGTCAAATTGAAGCTTATGTATTTGCTTTTGCAATACTCACTCAAAACCACCATCTTTACCTAACCTTTGGGCCTCATGCAAATGTGGTTATTTTATTGGGGCCAGCTTCTCCAGTTATTACGGTAAAAGTGCATATAGCCAATCTTCTCAAATTGGACCTCAGCGACTTTTAATTGAATGTTATATTTTCTCTTAAATTTATGTCGTCCTCCCAGGTCAAATTGACCCCATCTGTTTTGACTGTTCCTTCCTTCCTTCCTTCCTTCCTTCCTCCCTCCCTCCTTCCTCCCTGCCTCCCTCCCTCCTTTTTTCCTTCCTCCCTCCTTCTTTCCCTTCTTTCCCTCCTTCCTTCCTTCCTCCGTCCCTCCCTTCCTTTCTTCCTTCCTTCCTTTCTTCCTGCCTCCCTCCTTCCTTCCTTCCTTCGTCCCTCCCTCAATCAACCAATAGCATTTCTTTAGCCTATACAATTTAAATAATCCCATTATTACTTATTATTATATAAACATAATCTGACTTTGATCATATATGACATTCATGCTTTTCTATGTTCCTCAAATTTAAAATGCATGTTTCATTGCATCTTATCTTGTTACGAGTGCTCTCGACCATAAAGTCAAACCTAAGAGAAGAATCCCAGAAATAAAGGTATGCTAATAAAATAAGAGCAAATTAATGGACAAACTAAAATAATAAGGGCATTTGTTGGTATATTGCTTCTTGCATGAGGCTCATTGAGTGTATCACTGATGCCTAACAAACATTTTGAATTCCTTCCTTCCTCATAGCACATTTATACGGTTGAGTTTTTTTTTTTTAACACTGCACTCATTGTTTACTCTCGGGCGTTTTCATCCTTTCATTTTTTTTGACACGTTGCTGCGTTTCTTGGCACATTACGGTCACCTGTGGATCAGTGACACAGTGTGAAACCATTGACAGGACTTTGCATCACCTGTGTGCAAAGTGTGTGTGCATGAACGCTCTCGTGCACTAAGACACACATAACGCGGACCCACCGGACTAGAGATCAGACGCTCCGCAGCACCATACACACCCTGGCATCCCATCGCTACCGGCAACACGAAAATGGAGGAGGAAAGAAATAAATTGACCCCCGTCTCTTTTGACTGTTCCTTCTTTCCTAAATTCCTTCCTCTTTTCCTTTCTTCCTTCCTTCCTTCCTTCCTCCCTCCTTCCTTTCCTTCCTTCCTTCTCTCCTTACTTCCTTCCTCTTTTCCTCATTAATCCTCCCTTCCTTCTGTCCTTCCTTCCTTCCTTCCTCCTTTCCTCCCTTCCTCCCTCCTTACTTTCCTTCCTTCCTTCTCTCCTAAATTCCTTCCTCTTTTCATCCTTCCTCTTTTCCTTCCTTCCTTCCTCCCTCCTTCCTTCCTTTCCTTCCTTCCTTCCTTCTCTCCTTACTTCCTTCCTCTTTTCCTCATTAATCCTCCCTTCCTTCCTTCCTTCCTCCCTCCTTACTCTTTTCCTTCCATCCTTACTTTCCTTCCTTCCTTCTCTCCTAAATTCCTTCCTCTTTTCATCCTTACTCTTTTCCTTCCTTCCTTCCTTCCTTCCTTCCTCCCTCCTTCCTTTCCTTCCTTCTCTCCTTACTTCCTTCCTCTTTTCCTCATTAATCATCCCTTCCTTCCTTCCTTCCTTCCTTCCTCCTTTCCTCCCTTCCTCCCTCCTTACTCTTTTCCTTCCTTCCTTCCTCCCTTCCTTCTCCCCTTACTTCCTTCCTCTTTTCCTCCTTAATCCTTTCCTTCCTCCCTTCCTTCTTTCTGTCCTTCCTTGACCTGAGGACAACAGGAGGGTTAACACTGTCCCCAAATAAAACCCAAGAAGAAATAAAATGTGAGTTAAGGACAAAAAGGAGGTAAAAGAGAGAGAGAGAGATTTAAAGAAAGTTATATGGGGAAACAATTGAAAAGATAATAGAGAAAGGAGCGAAAAGAGAGATACACGGGCATAACTGGATTTGAAGAAACAAAGACGATGGGGGTGCTGAATAGAAATCTGAAGAGAAAGAGGCAGAGATGGAAGAACAGACGGCTTGAAATGATTTGACTCTATGAAGTAGTTTATTGAGCGGCTCTAACAGAGCGCAAGATGGATGAGGAAAGAAAAACAGAAAAGAAAGAAAGATGAGAGGCAGGTTGGGGGTATAGAATCACTTTTTATCGACTTCCTCTCTGAAAAGGGACAATCAAATACGCACGCATGCACACACACACACACACACACACACACACACACACACCTCGCGCTCACCTATTGTCTGATAAATGGCAGCAGGGGAATTCAATGATAATTGAGGTCGTTTAATCGGAAATCACACCATGACTCCACACATCACAAAGGCTCGGAACAACACACACACACACACACACACACACACACACACACACACACACACACACACACACACACTTATCTTTATAAATCATTATAGTCATGACATCCACGACCGCTTTGTAATTCGCTGTAACAAAACTTCTCTTTCATCGTTGTTTTTTTTCTTTTTCTTTTTCTTTTTTCTTTTTTTTTTTTAACTGACTGAGTTTTATATGCCAGACTCGACCATTAGAAGCAGTGATAACAATATTTATATGAAGATGTACGAGAGAAGACAGGAAGTAGTGTTTACCTTATTAAAACTCACAACAACAGACCAGGAAATCAAATGACTGCTAAATATGCCCTCTAGCATAATGTCTGCTTGTGGAGGAGATTCTGGCATTTTCATTATTAGTATTATTATATATCTATGCTTTCTCTGTTTTTCTGTTTTTTAGAGAACAAATGGCCACATTTGAAATACATTGAGCAATAATAATAATAAAGTATTGTTTAATATTGTGAGTCTAGGAAACTAGGAAGCTTTCAATTAACTGTCAGAGCAATCAGAGCAAACTATGTGTACTAGAAATCTCAAGTAGTAGTAGAAAAATGGGAGCATTTTGTAATCAGGCACCTCTATTACCCCTTTTCCACCGAGCTGGAGCTGGTGCTAGTTTGGAGTCAGAGCCTGACTAAGCACCGGTTCTTTGCTTTTCCACCGCCAAAGCTCTAGCCCCGAGCCTCAGAACGGGAGCCAGAGCAAGCACCAACTCTTTGCTGGTCTAAAGCAAGGACCGATTATGTCAGCGGACTGGGGGCGGGGCTAATTTTTAGTAGCCGGCTAGCGGGGTCAACGTTTATTAGCCGGCTAGCGGGGCTAATTTTTAGTAGCCGGCTAGTGGGGCTAACGTTTATTAGCCGGCTAGTGGGGTTAACGTTTATTAGCCAGCTAGCGGGGCTAACGTTTATTAGCCGGCTAGTGGGGTTAACGCTCATTAGCTGACTAGCGTGGCATTTACAGAGGGTTAAAGATGATTAAAAGTACTATTTTTATCTTTTTTTTTGTCGCTGTCCTTCTTCTTCTTCTTCTTCTTCTTCTTCTTCTCCTTCTTTTTCTTCTTCTTCGCTTCCGGCAGGCAAGATGCCTTGCGCCACATTGCTGCCTCTCACTGGTGAATCATGGAAGTGCTTCAAAGGCGTGCGCTGGCTACGTTATACAGTGACGTAATCACGTGGCTCCTTGCCGGTGGAAAAGCAACAGGTTTGTAAGAGGTGCTTGGATTAACACCAACTGAGCACTGGCTCTAGCACTAGCTCTGAACCAGCACTGGCTCTATCTCGGTGGAAAAGGGGTATATCAGCAGTAATCGACAAGATGTTTTATGATGTGACACTGTGGTTAAGGTTTGGATAGGGTTAGACACAAATACACTTGTTTAGGTTTAGGTAAAGATGACAGTTTGGGTTAAAAGTATCACTTCGTTAAGGTTAAAGATATTTCAATAATCGATATTTTGACAATATTGTAGGAATGACTCGGTGCTTTCACTAAATATTTACATATAATGACTAAGTGGATGGAGGCAGATGACAGTACTATGTAATGCAGACTTTAAGTTTAGCAGCTAACATTAGCATGCTGCAATGTGCTTATTAAGGCATAACACACAGGCAAGATGTTGCTGCTAGATGCACAAAATATAGTTCATGCTGTTGGGAAGATGAACGTCTGAGCCCAACGTTAATGCATCAATCCAACAGAAGAGAAGGAAGAGGAGATGTTTCCACCTCTCTTTTATGAGTTGTTCAGCAGTATCTGGTTAGTTAATCATTTTCAGTGAGGACAGTGTTAAAAATAAGATAATTTATCTGCAGTTATTTCAGTTGTTTCTGTAATTAAATGCTAATGCCAGGATGCTAACATGCTAACCAGGATAATGTAAACTATGCTAATGTTTAGCAGGTAATGTTTGGTGTTGAAACCATCTTAGTTTACTATGTTAACAAGTTGAAATTTGCTAATTAAGGCTTAACGCACAGTTTTAATCCCAAAGAACTGCATTTTTGGCAAGATGTTGGTGCAAGATGCAGTAAATACTGTTCATCCTGTTGGGAAGATGAACGTCTGAGCCCAATTATAATGCATCAACCCAACATTAGGAGACTTTTAGTGTTGAAACCATCTTTGATTACTCTGTTAACATACTGAAATTTGCTAATTAGGGCATAACACACAGATTTGGTCGCAAACCAAAGTACTGTGTAAAAAGACTGAATTTTTGGCACGATGCTGTAGAGGTAATGCCAGGTGATTGCTAAATACAGGCTCACCCTGTGGGGATGAATGTCTGAACACATTTTTAATAATATATCTATCCAAAAGTTGTCAAGATGTCAAGACATTTCACATTAAACTCAAAGTGTCGACCTCGTGGTGTCGCTTGTTGAAAAGTTATAAGATCAGTAAAAGTTATTTGGGAATTCTGAGTATCTCCAAAATGTGAATCATCACTATTACTGTTAGCTATAAGAGCTACGCTGCTAGCATGGCTAAATTAAGACTGCCCAACCAATAAAAATGAAATAATAGGTTGTAATGTCAGTCAGCTACTAATGATATATGGTTATTATGTTTGAGTGACAGATGCCATCTAGCAGCTGGAGTAATTATGCCCTGGAGCAGTGGTGAAGTTCAGGTCACATCGAGACATGTCTTCATTCAGCGGAGGAGGAGGAGCAGACGGAGGAGCGGGAGGAGGAGCGGACGGAGGCAGGAACCCAACTGGACTTCATTTGACTCAGGAGATGTTCGCTGTTCGTTCCCTGTTTCTAATTTCTTCTGGACATAGAAAGTACAAACTAACAGACTAAAGAACAGTTTTTATGCTAAAGCTTTAACCCTCCTGTCGTCCTCACGGGTCAAATTGACCCCATCTCTTTTGACTGTTCCTTCTTTCCTCTTTCTTTAATTTGTCCTTCCTTCTTCCCCTCCTCCTGTCTTTCTTTGCTCCCTACTCATTCCATCTTTCCTTCCTTCCTCCTTCCTCCTGTCCTTCCTCCCTCCCTCCCTCCTTACTCCTTTCGTTCAGTCCTTCCTTCCTTCCTCCCTCCCTACTTACTCCTTTCCTTCCTTCCTTCCTTCCTTCCTTCCTTCCTCCCCTCTTTCTTTGCTCCCTACTCGTTCCATCCTTCCTTCCTTCCTTCCTCCTTTCCTTCCTCCCTCCCTCCCTCCTTACTCCTTTCGTTCGGTCCTTCCTTCCTTCCTCCCTCCCTACTTACTCCTTTCCTTCCTTCCTTCCTTCCCTCCTTTCCTTCCTCCCTCCCTCCTTACTCTTTCGTTCGGCCCTTCCTTCCTCCCTCCTCCTCCTTACTCCTTTCGTTCGATCCTTCTTCCTTCCTCCCTCCCTACTTACTCCTTTCCTTCCTTCCATTCCTTCCTTCCTCGTTCCTTCTCTCCTAAAATTCCTTCCCTCTTTTCATCCTGCAATTTTTTTAATCATTTGAAATTTGGCAGGGTGGTTAACAACACACTTTTCTGTGGTATGTCAAACTCAGAACACATATTTATTCTTACTTTACACAGACTTTAAACATTTTTATATTATCCTGGTTAGCATGTAAGTTTGAGTTGGTCTTAAAAAACTGCGGATAAATGATCTTTTTTTTTTTAACATTATCCTCACTGAAGACGATCAACCAACCAGATACAGCTGGACGGGTCATAAAAGAGAGGTGGTGGAAGCATCTCTCCTCTTCCCATTTACTTCCTCTTCAAAAAAACTTTATCCATTTACAAAGTAGAACTAGTCAAGTCCCAGAAAGAGAAGAAATACGTAAAACAAGATGATTTAAAGCATTGCCTTTTTTTCTTTTTTTTCCCTTTTGTCTTTTTTTATAAGCTTCTCTCTGCACAGGATGAATGATCCAATCAGAAAGAGTTTCTCAGACAGAGACGAGGCTATAAAGCATGTGCCTCCTTTTTTCTTGTGTTTACAGCTCTCTCTCTCTCTCTCTTTCTCTCTCTGTCTCTCTCTCTCTGTCTCTCTCTCTCTCTCTCTCTCTATGTCTCTCTCTCTCTCTCTCTCTCTCTCTCTATGTCTCTCTATGTCTCTCTCTCTCTCTCTCTCTCTATGTCTCTATCTCTATGTCTCTCTCTCTCTCTCTCTCTCTCTCTATGTCTCTCTGTCTCTCTGTCTCTCTCTATGTCTCTCTCTCTCTCTCTCTCTTTCTCTCTGTCTCTCTGTCTCTCTCTCTCTCTCTCTCTCCTGATTCAGATAAGGCGCCCCCGAATATAGAGAGATAGAGGCAGATGGAAACAGAGAAAGCTTTTTCTTTTCTTCTGTGATAAACTGTTTTAATGTCCAGAGGATAGATAAGTTCTACAGAAAAGAAAGAAAAAAGAGAAAAGTTTTTTTTTTTGGGGGGGGGGGGGGGGGGGGGGGGGTTGATCGGGAATCCTCAGGAGTTGAGGCTGAGTGTTTGAAGGTTGGGTCTGGTGTGAGAATAAAGCTTTGCTGATTAAATTTTAAGGTTAATCTTAAAGGCCAAACTTCCCTCCCAAAAAAAATCTCCATTATTCACCTGGAACACACAGGCAGGATTTAATTTCCACAGTGTTGTTTCAGTTCTTCATTTTACAGCAAATTAATGCTGGAGTTGATTCTCTCACAGTCTCTATCCGCTCAAAAAAGAAAGATAAATCAACAAAATGTGCTCTCAATTATTACATTATTAGCACAATGATAAATATTGTTAATTTCTGTTAATATTACTATTGCTAACTGGTAGGGTATAAGTATGTAGGTATGAGTGCACATGTCTTTTTGTTTTTGAATATATGTTAATAATTATACGGTTATTTATATGGATGTGCTGTATATACGTGTGTATATGTATGTATGTGTATTAGGGCTGTCAGCGTTAACGCGTTAATCGTGATTAGATTAATGTAATCCATAATGCGTTAATTTTTTTAAATCGCATTTTAATGTTGCAAGCCTTTTTGTCCCTTCTACTCCCCCGTAGACGGCTCCTCTAGCTGTAGCGCTATGCTTTGAAGTGGCCTCCTGCAGTAAACCTACCGCGCTGATGGAAAGTAAGAGAGCTACTGGACTTTTGAACGGCTTGTTTAACTTTAAAACACTTCCAGACGCTTCAGTTGACAAGTCAAAAGTAAAATGCAACCTGTGTCAAACGGAGTTTAACTACCACCGGAGTACGTGGAGTTTGAGTTAGCACCTCCACGCTAAACACCCAGGTGCAGCCAAGCGAGCCTCAGCTCCACCAAAGGACCATTTTGGAGTGTGGGAGTCGCAGCAGAGCCGTGATTGATTCCCAGTTAAGACACTCTGGTAAGAAATGCTTTACATTATGGGCTTAAAACTGC
>NC_070580.1:34225791-34335791 GCF_027409825.1 Scomber japonicus
GGAGCAGAGAGAGAGAGAGAGAGAGAGAATGAGCAGAGAAAGAGTGAGAATATGCAGATAGATAGAGAGAGATAGAGAGAGAGAGAAAGAGAGAGAGAGCAGAGAGAGAGAGAGAGAGCAGAGAGAGACAATGAGCAGATAGAGAGAGTGAGCAGATAGAGAGAGAGAGAGAGACAGAGAGAGAGACAGAGAGAGAGAGATAGAGAGAGAGAGAAAGAGAAAGAGAGCAGAGAGAGAGAGAGAGAGCAGAGAGAGAGAGTGAGAGAAAGAGAGAGAGACAATGAGCAGATAGAGAGAGTGAGCAGATAGAGAGAGAGAGAGAGACAGAGAGAATGAGCAGAGAGAGAGAGAGAAAGAAAGAGAGAGAGAGAGAGAGAGAGAGAGAGAGAGGTGTAAAATAAACATATCCTCCATCAGGAGAGAGAAGGATGGAAAAGCAGGAGACAATGAAAGACTGAGCCAAGGGGTTAAGCATCCTTGAAATGCAACCTTGAAAAGTTACAATATAACCAGGGTGCCGAATTTAAGACAGTTGGAAAAATTAACCGAACGAATGAAAGGTGGGACAGGAGAGCGACAAACGGATAGAGAGAGAGAGAGAAAAAAGGCAAGTTCACCTCATTGAAATGCAAAACCAGCAAGCACACAGTACAGATCATTAACACGCGGCTGAGTAAATGAACAAATTAAGGGACAGGAGAAGGAGAAGGAGAAGGAGAAACAGGGTGAGAGGCAGAGCGAGAGATATTTCCACCTTGTCCCTGGACCAATAATCCTTTCAACACTGAAACCAAGAGTGAAGTGTGAGAGAGAGAAGGAAGCCAGGAAGCTCAAAAAAAACCCTCATTGAAATGCAAAACCGTTAAAAACATAACCCTCCCTAATGAAACACACAGACTCAAGACACGACTAATTCTGTTCTGCTTAAAGCTCAAGCAGTTACACTAATTGGTTGGTAAATAGTTTTTAGAGATTTTTAACCTCTCAATAACACAAGATTTGATTCAGTCGGGTGTTTCAAGAGATTATTGTTATAGGATTGTTCAATTAAAAAGTATCACAGTATCATCGAGAGAAACAAAATCATTCATTCAACCAGAATCACATTTTCCAGTCGTCGTGTTCAGAAAGAATTAAACACTAAATATAATTTCTTGGTTTTAAAGTTTATTTCACTTTGGCATCCTTGAATAACATGTGGATGATTTTTCATTATTTTCCAGTCGTCCTGTTCGGAAAGAATTAAAAGCTAAATATATTTCTTGGTTTTAACCCTCACATACTGTTCATATTCAAGCATTTCACAATATCTCCTCATAATTAGTCTTCATGATCTCATCAATAATCAATAATTCGGTGATTGATGCTTAAAGTCTGTGTAAAGTAAGAATAAATATGTGTTCTGAGTTTGACATACCACAGAAAAGTGTGTTGTTAACCACCCTGCCAAATTTGAATGATTAAAAAAATCGCCAAATATGTGAAATTAGGCTTCAAAGTTGTGTAAAAATCAGCCTCTTTCTCTGCTCCCAAACACTGTGGGCGTGGCCTCCGAGTCCGCTGAAGCCCCGCCCCCTACCAAGTGTCACCTGTCAATCAAAGTCACCACCTCTACCAGAAACATGGACGCTACGTCTGAGAGCTTTCTGCTGCTAACTCAGTGGCTAGCTCGGTGGCTAACTCTGCAGCTAGCTTGGCGGCTAGCTCGGCAGCTAACTCAGCTAACTGGCTAACTGTAGACTGTAGTAGTAGTAGTGTGTGCTGAATGTATTTATACCTCTACAGCAGCAGGGGCGGGTTTATGCTAATGTGATTTTCAGTATAGCTCCACAATTCAAATCTAAATGGTTGAAATGCTTTTTACAGCTTTTTTAGAAATACATTTATGACCTATTTAATGTGTTTAGAAGAAAATGTCTGAATTCACTTCAATTCATTTCATTTTTCTTCCTTGAAATGTGAAAATGAGTCAAATTAGACCCTGAACAGTGTGTGAGGTTTAAATGTTCATTTTATTTCGGCAACCTTGAATAAAGTCATAAAAGATGCACCTTGTAGTTTCATTGGAGTTTTTATTATTTACACATATGTGGATGACTTTTCATTGTTTAGTACACTTTTATTAAAAAAAGTATAGTATGAATTATTAGTTATATCATTATTTTGTCTTTTTCTACATTAGTTTCTTTCTTTGTAATAAATAAATAAATCTGGTGTATTACAATCATTAAAATGGCCTCATCAGTAATCTCAGCTCACATTTGTTCTGCAGCTGCATTACCTCTCTCTCTCTACACCCTTCACTGGTTTAAAAAAAAATGCAATCACAGGAATATGGAGAGCAACAACAACAAAAGAGGGGGGGGGGGGGGGGGGGGGGGGTGAATGAGAGGGATGAGGGGTTATCGTCACCAGCAGCACAACACAGGCTCACAATATACAAACACTGTAGGGAGAGAAAATAAGACAAAAAAGACTAAAGAGCTACAGGAACATCAACCATTGCTCTAGAAGCTCAAATCAGAGCAGGACGATGCATTCATCACATGTCATCACAGTTAGTAATTCTTTAACATTATGTCATTATTTAATTCATTATATACAACTGGTGTGCACATAGAAACATAGATACTTCATTGCTTGCTGCTAATCATCTGCACAGTCACCATACTGATGTGGTCAAAATTCACTAGTATTTTTATTTTTTTATTGATTTATTTATTTACTTATTTTTTTATTATTATTTTTATTTTATTATTATTATTATTATTATTATTATTATTATTATTATTATTATTTTATTTTATTTTATTATTATTATTATTATTATTTTTATTTATTTTATTTTATTATTATTTTATTATTATTTATTTTATTTTATTATTATTATTATTATTATTATTATTATTATTTATTTTATTATATTATTATTTTTATTATTTTTTTCCAATTTAATCTTGGTTATTGCTATTTTTTAATTTTTAATTTTTTTGGTGTTTCTGTGTATTAATCTTAAAATCAATAAAAAAAAAGTGAAAAAAAAAAAGATTCACTAGTAAACTAATACAGTGTTTATTAAGAGTTACAGACTTCACTATAAAATCCTTTCTGCACTCCCTTAATTCTGAACCAATATTCATGAAACTTGGTTTGTAATAAACACTAGAAACTGAACATGATTCTGGTTCCTGTTGAAATTAAATTCAGTTACTAGAGGCAAATCTAATCAGCTCCATGCCCAAACATTAACTTTCTTAATAGCTAAAACTTCCCCTGGGACAAGCAGGCTCGGATCTATTAACACAAAAACATCAAGTGTAAATTAATCAGAATTTCAGCTTCCCCTAAAACGTAGATTTATATATATTGTATTGTTATAATAATAAAACAATAATATTAACCCTCCTGTCGTCCTCCCGGGTCAAATTGACCCCCGTCTCTTTTGACTGTTCTTCCCTCCTTCCCTCTTTCTTTGCTCCCTCCTCCTTCCATACTTCTTTCCTTCCTTCCTTCCTCCTCGACTTCCTTCCTTCCTTCCTTCCTCCTCGACTTCCTTCCTTCCTCTTTTCTTCCCTCCTTCCTCATTCCTTCCTTCCTTCCTTCCTCCTCGACTTCCTTCCTTCCTTCCTCTACTTCCTTCCTTCCTCTTTTCGTCCCTCCTTAATCCTTTCCTTCCTTCCTCCTTCCTTCCTTCCTTCCTCCCCTCCTTCCTTCCTCTCCTTCCTTCCTTCCTCTTTTCCTTCCTTCTTTCCTCCCTCCCTTCCTTCCTTCCTTCCTTCCTTCCTTCCTTGACCTGAGGACAACAGGAGGGTTAAATAATAATAACTTTGACTTTGAAATAAAAACAGTACAATAACAAGACATTGACATTGACAAGATGAAGGTAGAGGACAATGAAATATAATAAGGAGAAGTAAAATAAAATGAAATAAATGACAACAATGATAACAATAAACAAACAAACAAGCAACATCACATAAAAGCATAAAGCCTCCTTCTGGTTGATAGTTATTATATATATTCCAATTTCTTAATAAAATAAACAAGGCTATTTTTGCCATTACACAAAATGATGTCATGTGAAGTATTGTAGAAGGAAGGAAGGAAGGAAGGAAGGACAGATGGAAGGAAGGGAGGAAGAAAGGGAGGAAGGACAGATGGAAGGAAGGAAGGAAGGAAGGAAGGAAGGAAGGAAGAAAAAGAAGACTTAAAAGAAGAAAGGAAGGAAGGACAGATGGAAGGAAGAAAGGGAGGAGGGAAGAGAAGACTTGAAAGAAGGAAGGAAGGAAGGAAAGATGGAAGGAAGGGAGGAATAAGCAAAGTGGGCCGGATTGGACCCCTCGGCGGGCCGGATCTGGCCCACGGGCCGCATGTTTGACACCCCTGGCGTAAAGCCTAAATAATATAATATGACAATACAATGCTACAGTAGAATACTATAATATATATAATACTGCAGTGCTTAAATATAATAATAGAATATAATTATACAATACTATGTACAATGTAGCGTGTCAAGGGTTCAGATACAGTGCTCTATATATGAACATGGTGCACATGCTGCCATACAATACAATAATATAATATGACAATGCTACAGTAGAATACTATAATATATAATAATACAGTGCTAAAATATATAATATATAATGCACATGCTGCCATCGGTGTCATACCCATCCATTATCATGCAGAGCCTCTAATGCTGAGTGCCTGCTGTCAATAGCTCTCTTTTTACACAGGCGGGAAAGCTGCACCCTTATTCAGCTGTTATTCTTTATGAAAGGTATGCACACAGAGTTTGGGAGGGGGGGATTTGGGGGGGGTGCTCAGCCATAAAGTTGGCTATGGAAGTGGTCACAGCTGGATCAACATCTGTGTGAAAAGGGGACAGCTGTTGTGTTACACGTCACCTCTGAATCCAGACTGCAGGTACGCTACGTAAAAACACACATGGTAGCACCATCATGCCAGCTTTATGTGGCTCACTGAAAAAAAAAAAGAAATTAAAAAAAGAAAGAAAAAGAAAGGGACAGGTGACTTGATGATAGGTTTTCTTTACGGCTATAATGTCGGATCTTTGTATAGAAGAGTCTAATGTCTGAGTGACAATGGCGGCTTTCCAGTGGCCTTGCAGTCCAACCACCATGACCACGAGAGTCTCATTTGGTACACTGCTGTCATCAATGCCGCCTCCGACATCCACACAGCCTGACACTGTCTGCATGTGACAGCCGTGGCTTTCATCATGAGACACACCTGAACACTTTCTAATGGATCTTCTTGATTTCTTGATTTTTTGTCAGGGTTGGAGTTGGGATTAATGGATGTTAAAATAATGTACATTTGCATTGTGTGTAATGCACCTATTGCAAACTATATCTATCTATCTATCTATCTATCTATCTATCTATCTATCTATCTATCTATCTATCTATCTATCTATCTATCTATCTATCTATCTATCTATCTATCTATCTATCTATCTATCTATCTATCTCTCTCTCTCTCTCTCTCTCTCTCTCTCTCTCTCTCTCTCTCTCTCTCTCTCTCTCTCTCTCTCTCTCTCTATCTATCTATCCACCCATTTGTCTATCTATCTATCTATCTATCTATCTATCTCTATCTCTATCTCTATCTCTATCTCTATCTCTATCTTTATCTCTCCTCTCTCTCTCTCTCTCTCTCTCTCTCTCTCTCTCTATCTATCTATCTCTCTCTCTATCTATCTATCTATCTGTCCATTTGTCTATCTATCTATCTATCTATCTATCTATCTATCTATCTCTATCTCTATCTCTCTCTCTCTATCTGTCCATCTGTCCATCTGTCCATCTGTCCATTTGTCTATCTATCTCTATCTCTATCTCTATCTCTATCTCTCTCTCTCTCTCTCTCTCTCTCTCTATCTCTCTCTCTCTCTATCTATCTATCTATCTGTCCATTTGTCTATCTATCTATCTATCTATCTATCTATCTATCTCTATCTCTATCTCTCTCTCTCTATCTGTCCATCTGTCCATCTGTCCATCTGTCCATTTGTCTATCTATCTCTATCTCTATCTCTATCTCTATCTCTATCTCTATCTCTATCTCTATCTCTCTCTCTCTCTCTCTCTCTCTCTCTCTCTCTCTCTATCTCTATCTCTATCTCTCTCTCTCTATCTATCTGTCCATTTATCTATCTATCTATCCATCCATCCATCCATCCATCCATCCATCCATCCATCCATCCATGCTATTTGTTATTTCCTACTATTCTTTGCCTTTAAATCATCTAGCAGTGATTGTACAGATCTTTGGTCCGTGGCATTTCTCTCTTCGACTCGACTCATGCCTGAGCTTCAGGTGTCTTATATATTCGACTCGATCGGGGTCAAAGCCAAACACTATTTCCTGGGTAACTTCTTTACAACAACTATACTCTGAGAATGTTGCAAAAGTGCTGCGGATAATAACACTTACCGAGGCTGACGCTTGATTCAGTCACAGGTAGCACCTCACCAGCTCGTATCGATATCCGAGTGGAACTGGTTTTATTGAGCACCTTCAAGGAGAGTAAGAAATCAATGTCTGAAAAATATACTCCTTTCCTTGCTCCCTTGCTTCCTTCCTTCCTTCCGTCCTTCCTTCCTTCCTCCCTTTTCGTCCTTACTCCTATCCTTCCTTCCTTCCTTCCTTCCTTCCTCCTTTCCTTGTTCCTCTCCTTACGTCCTTCCTTCCTTCCTCCCTTTTCGTCCTTACTCCTTTCCTTCCTTCCTTCCTTCCTTCCTTCCTTTTCGTCCTTACTCCTTTCTTCCTTCCTTCCTTCCTTCCTTCCTTCCTTCCTTCTTTCCTTGTTCCCTTCCTTCCTCCTTTCCTCCCTCCCTCCCTCCTTATTCCTTTCCTTCCTTCCTTCCTTCCTTCCTTCTCTCTTTAATTCCTTCCTCTTTTCATCCTAAAAGGGAGTTTACTTTCAATATCAGGTTTAAGTAGAGGATTTATAAAGACTTCAGATGGTCTGGAAAGGAAGCAAAAACTGACACACACACATTCACACGTTCCTTTACAGGCACAGTTTGCCCAGTTCTGTCAAAATCATCTTCCTTGCAATGACAGATACAGAGAAGTGTAGTATCATTAGACTCAAAATCTTTCCCTCTGACAGCCGTGGCTCAAGATTTCCTTAGTTGAGGATCTTTGGGGAACCTTTGACAAAAAAACAAGGCCATCTCCAAATGACTTTTAATCCCTGGTCACGTAGTTCTTTAACCCTCCTGTCGTCCTCCCGGGTCAAATTGACCCCGTCTCTTTTGACTGTTCCTTCTTTCCTTCCTTCCTCCCTCTTTCTTTAATTTTTCCTTCCTTTTTTCCCTCCTCCCCTCTTTCTTTGCTCCCTCCTCCTTCCATCCTTCTATCCTTCCTTCCTTCCTCCCTCCCTCCCTCCCTCCCTCCCTCCTTACTTCTTTCTTTCCTTCCTTCCTTCCTTCCTTCCTTCTCTCCTTACTTCCTTCCTCTTTTCCTCATTAATCCTTTCCTTCCTTCCTTCCTTCCTTTCCTCCTTACTCCTTTCCTTCCTTCATTCCTTGCTTCATTCCTTCCTTCTATCCTCCTTTACTTCCTCCCTTCCTTCGCTCCTAAATTCCTTCCTCTTTTCATCCTTACTCCTTTCCTTCCTTCCTTCCTTCCTTCCTTCCTTCCTTCCTTCTCTCCTTACTTCCTTCCTCTTTTCCTCTTTAAGTTCTTCCTTGACCTGAGGACAACAGGAGGGTTAACGTCATGTTTCAGTCATCATGTTGGTGTGAAGGACAGTTTGAAGTGATATTTAATGCTCACTAACTGACATAACAGTAAAATACAATAAGGTGATCATGCAGACACAATTCAAAATGCATACTCGGGATTTCCGTCCTTCCTTCCTTCCTTCCTCCCTTTTCGTCCTTACCCCTTTCCTTCCTTACTTCCTTCCTTCCTTCCTCCTTTCCTCCCTCCCTCCCTCCTTACTCCTTTCTCCCTTCCTTCCTCCCTCCCTTCCTTCCTTCCTTCCTTCCTTCCTCCTTTCCTCCTTTCCTTCTCTCCTTAATTCCTTCCTCTTTTCGTCCTTACTCCTTTCCTTCCTTCCTTCCTTCCTTCCTTCCTTCCTTCCTTCCATCCTCCTTTACTTCCACCCTTCCTTCTCTCCTAAATTCCTTCCTCTTTTCATCTTTCCTTCCTTCCTTCCTTCTCTCCTTAATTCCTTCCTCTTTTTGTCCTTACTCCTTTCCTTGTTCCCTTCCTTCCTTCTCTCCTTCCTCCCTTTTCGTCCTTACTCGTTTCCTTCCTTCCTTCCTTTCTTCCTTCCTTCCTCCTTTCCTTCCTTCTGTCCTTCCTTGACCTGAGGACAACAGGAGGGTTAAAACATACTGTGTTTTGGATTTCTAGGTTTCAAGTTTGTCTCTTTTTTATCAGCTGAGATATATCTCTATAATTATTGTTGTTGTTTATTGCATTATTGCTCTAAAGTGGAGTTCTACAGCAGTGAGGTATAAACAATATCAGGCTGAATTTGGGAGGATAAAATTATTAAATGGTTTTGATCTCCTCAGGGTGAACTGTTGATGATAATAAAAAAGAATAATTACAAAAATAATATCAGCATTACCCATTATAGTACTTCAGGCCTTATTTGCATTTCCAAAATTAATTCAAATGGATCCAATTTAGACTCGTTTTAAAAGTTTAACCCGTCCAGTTTTCTGCGGTCATTTCTTTTATAACTAAACCCTTGTGTTTTTGTAAATCTGTCATCATCTGTTACTTTACATGAACATGTTGGTTTCCCAGCATCCTTGTTAATAATTGGGTAGCGACCAGCAGTCAGCAGTCGTAGACATATAGATTGCTCCATTAATTATGGATACACTGAGCGATGGGCCCAATGCTCGTGTCACCTCCTTGAATGCCAATGTTTGGTTGACAGAAGGTGTTAAAGTTTGTGTTGGACCTCATCAGGCAATCTGCACGTTGATGTAAAGTCGATGAATAATTAATGGCAGATGTTAGCGTCTGTCCCAGTTGTGTTTCACTGCGGTTTCGCTTCACTTTCATAGAAGTTCCGGTGGAAGCGGAGCTGGAAGTTCGTTCCCACTTTTATCTGTGTTTTTGGATAAAGAACGACAGATTGAACATACATCAAACGTTTAGGGCTTTCAGGGGAAATGAGGATTTATCGAATGCACAACCACAACCACGACTGAAAGTAAAGGAAAATGGATCCTGTTCAGAATCCCAATTAAAGATAGACAGACTATTTACAATTGTTCTGAGAAAATGCTTCGTCTTTGTTTAACCCTCCTGTTGTCCTCGAGTCAAGGAAGGAAAGGAGGGAGGAAGGAAGGAGGGAAGGTAGGAGGGAAGGAAGGAAGATAGGAGGGAAGGAAGGAGGTAGGGTAGGAAGGGAGGAACGAGGGAGGGAGGGAAGGAAGGAAAGGAAGGAAGGAGGGAGGGAGGAAAGGAAAGGAAAGGAAGGAAGGGAGGAAAGAAGGAAGGAAGGAAAGAGGGAGGGAAGGAAAGAAGGAAGTAAGGAAGGGAAGGAGGGAAGGAAGTAAGGGAGGAAGGAAGGAAGGGAGGAAGGAAGGAGGGAAGGAAGAAAGGAAGGAAAGGAGGGAGGGAGGAAAGAAGGAAGGAGGGAGGGAAGGAGAAAGGAAAAGAGGAAAGGACAGAGGGAAGGAAGAAGGGAGGAAGGTAGGGGGAGGAAAGAAAGAGAGAAGGAGGGAGGAAGGAAGGAACGAAGGAAGGAGGGAAGGAAAGAAGGACAGAAGGAAGAAAGAAAGGGGGATGGAGGAAGGGAGGAAAGAGAGAGGAAGGAAAGAAAGAGAGAAGGAGGGAGGGAGGGAGGACAGACGGAAGGAAGGGAGGAAGGAAGGAACAGTCAAAACAGACGGTGTCAATTTGACCCGGGAGGACGACGCGAAGGTTAAGGAAATGCATTATTTGCTGTTTCTTAAGCCACCAACATTTCTTTTTGATAATTAATGCATTTTCTTGATATTGAGTAGCATTTATTTAATCTTTTATAATATGAATTGACCCTCTAACTTCCTAATAGTCGGATGCTTTATTCACTTGGTAGCAAGTTAGATTGAAATTTAATAATATTAAAATCTCAATCTTTGCTCTTTGGTCTTAGTAGCTATAAACCAAACACTAACAACTTGACTTAACACAACAATAAATATTTCACCTGGTCTCCAGATGCAGGGAAAGAAACCACTGCTCAGTGTGTAAAATGGAAGAAAATAGAAACCAAACCTTAAAATGAAGCTTCACGTCACATTTAAAGCACAAATGTGAAACTGAAGTGTTTCTGTGATGTCAGACATATGATTTAAAAGAACAAATTATTACAACAGTTAAAATGTGGTGAGAAAAACACATGTCTGCAGTTCATAGAGTAGTAGAGTGGTGCTGCTACCTGAGAGGGTTTTCAATGAGCTTCTAACAGGTGCCAGAAATTGTAACAGGAGGTGTTTAATATTACCTGCAAGACACTCCAGTTGACACAGGAAGTAACATAACAATCACCTAATTGACTTATTGCCAAGCGGTTCCTCTGCTTCACTTTGAGTTGCTCAGAAGTGCAGCTCGCTCCTGATAGTGATGAAGTATCACATGGTGTTGAAAGCCTTGCAACAGATATACTTAAAGACTGTGTAAAGTGAATTCAGACATTTTCTTCTAAACACATTAAATAGGTCATAAATGTATTTCTAAAAAAGGTGTAAAAAGCATTTCAACCATTTAGATTTGAATTGTGGAGCTAGGCTTCACAAACTGTGTTTCAAGATTTCTGTGTTCAGGATTTAGTGGGCGGGTCTGAATCAGCATGAACCCGCCCCTGCTGCTGTAGAGGTATAAATACATTCAGCGCACACTACTACTACTACAGTCTACAGTTAGCTGAGTTAGCCGCCGAGCTAGCAGCCAAGCTAGTCGCAGAGCTAGCAGCCGAGTTAGCCGCCGAGTTAGCCGCTGAGTTAGCAGCAGAAAGCTCTCAGACGTAGCGTCCATGTTTCTGGTAGAGGTGGTGACTTTGATTGACAGGTGACACTTGGTAGCTTTCAGCGGACTCAGAGGCCACGCCCACAGCATTTGGGAGCAGAGAAAGAGGCTGATTTTTACACTTTGAAGCCTAATTTAACATATTTGGCGATTTTTTTAATCATTCAAAATTGTCAGGGTGGTTAACAACACACTTTTCTGTGGTATGTCAAACTCAGAACACATATTTATTCTTACTTTATACTGACTTTAAATGTACCTGAGGGGAGATATGTCAAGTGTTGCATACTGCTGAAAATAGATTGATACATACAGGGTACAAAGGGCCTGATTAACTTAAGGTTTGCGTGTGTAAAAATGTTTGCAAACTTGACATCACACACAAATTATATGTGTAAGCCAATCTACTAATGCTGCACACTGAGGCTTGCAAGATAATAGGCGCTGTCCATTTAGTTTTATCTTAGTAAGTCAGGTCCAAAAAGTGTTTATACATAATCTCCATGTGTACATAATAACAAACAGACACCCAGACAATACTCTGTTGTACCCTTTATTCTTGCAATTATTAAACACAAAGGCAGAGCGTATTTAAAATAACTTAAATAACATAAAGTTGATGTGCCATCTGTGCAAACAAGTTTAATAGTGTTGTGTTCATCAGTCAGTGTTGCAAATGAAACCATGTGGCACTGTAACATCTTCCAGAGGATAACAGTTTATTGTGTCCCAGTTTGACACAATCAACAACTTCATTACTTCAAGTGGTAACAAAACACTCTTGTCACTCTTCAATATTACTGGAATTTTTTAAAGGTCTCCTCCAATTGTAATCACACACATTCCCTTATTTATGAGGATTTTAAGCGTGGAGATTGGCTGTTGTCTTAAGCCAAAACTACTGCATTCAAGAGAGTTGTGTTACGTTCATAGACTGTATAGAAGAAATGGACGTATCATCCGTGACGTCACCCATTGGTTTGTGGACTGCTGCTCGGAAGCCAATAGTTTCGAATCTAGACAGCGCCATCATGAAAATTTCAGGTGCATGCTGGGAAAAATAAAAACACGGATTCTACTTATATGGGCATGAGGCGGGGCCATGGGCGGAGCGGGGAGGTTGCGATAGGTTGCGAGGGCTGAATCTCGAGGACATTGGTCAATCAACCTGTCAATCAGGACGTAGCCACGCCCTAATGCATACCCTGCTTTATCGTCAAATATAAAATCAGGGAGGGCAAAATGTCCCAAATGAACATCATACTGCATTGAAGAAGGCTTTAAACTAGTGATTGAGACCATAAACACATTTTGAAAACGTTTACTGAGGTTAGAAATCAAGTGAGAAGTTGGTGAATTCTCCATTGACTTGTATAGAGACGGAAGTCCTTTTGACACCAAAACGGTCGCCCCCTGGTGGCCTTTTGATAGAATGCAGTTCTAAGTTACTTCCACGTTGGCCTCATTTCAGAGGACCAGAACTCCCCGCCTGATTACAATGCAAACAAATTTTGCAGCATTAACTAGATGATGATGATGATGATGATGATGATGATGATGATGATGACCATGATACTTGTATCAGCTGCTGCTCCACTTTCTGGGGCAGCAACAGTTGTTTCCTTAACATGCTCATATTCACCCAGTCAGCTTTTCAGTCAACCAGCGTGTATAATGGAGACAGAGTAATTTGTAATGGAAATGAACATATAGCCTTAAAATTTGAGGTCAGCACAGTGTATGAGGCGTATCTCATATGACACCGCCAGTCAGCAGCCAGTCAGACTGTAAGCATGTCGTCGCAGTGTGTGTTGCATTTTTAAAGCGCTCTTTTGCAGTTACTATCGCTGATACAGACAGCCTGAGGCTACAGTATGTTTTAGAACAGATGGGGAAAAGGGAAGGAGGGAGGAATGGATGGAGAAAGGGAGGGAAAGAGGTAGAAAGAGAAAAAAAATGCAGAAATACCTGATTCCCTTCGGGTCACATAAACAGAGGGTGGAAAATAAAAAAAAATAGAAGGTACAACAAGAGGAAAGGTTAAATTTAGCTTGAGGTTGTGTGTCAATGCTGGGAGGGATGGAGAGAGGGTGAGAGGGGGGCACAAAGACCATAAAAGAAAAAAAAAGAGAGGGGAGGGGGAGAAGAAAACACTGAAACGGAGAGGATGGAGAGGGGAAAAAGATTAAGTGAGGGGATATTAAGGGAGAAGGGATGTTAAAGAGAAGGAGGGATAAGGAATGCTGGCATGGTAAAAGCACACATGGGAATACGGAATAAAAGGGGGATGTTGAAGGGAAATTGAGAAGAGGGGATAAAAAAAAGAAAAGAAAAGAAATGAAAATAGCCTCGGCTTGTATATTCAGCGAGAGGGAGAAGTGGGATGAGAGAGAGGAAGGAGATATGGAAGAAAAGGAGAGAAGAGAGATGTTGATAATTGCTGCAGGCTCAGACCTAAAGAGACAAGAGAATAGACAAAAGGAAGAGAAGCATGTATTGGAAAGGAGAGAAGAAGAAAAAAAAAAAAGAAAGAAGAGAGAACGAAGGAAGGCTGAAGGCTGAAGGCAGAGCGTGCTGTTCTTGTTTAACCTGGACTGGTACCTACTTCAATAAAGCGCCGTCTCTATCTGTCAGAGCCCAGGGCTACACTGTACATCACACAGAGAGAACAGAGAAGAGCAGACAGACAGAGGGCAGCAGCAGCAGCAGCAGCAGTGTTCATCGAGCTGAATGAAGCAGCACAGTGCAACAGTCTCTGGGGAACCTTTAAGTGCTCTGATTCAATCTGCTTCAAGCTGAGCTACTGGGAATACACAACGCACACATACATCTAAAAGTACATAAGTGATGTGTCCACACAACGGCTGAGAGCAACCAATGATTATTTCCTATATTGATAAGTGCTGAAATGAGGAAAAGAAGCAGAAAAGGACACAATTAGGCATGAATGAAGAGGCCTGGAAATTACATATAGTGTAAAACCCGTGTATGAGTCACAGTCTATTTTAAACACTTTCTCAATTTATTTTATTTGAAGCACAATTAAAACACACATATTGCACCTGAAACAGTGTGTCAGGTTAATGGTTAATGGTTAATGGTCTGGTAATGATTAGCTTAACTAAACTGGACCGGTATATTAACTCAGACCAGGTTCAGGTTAGGCTGAGTTTCAATTAAACCTTTTTAAAAGAACACAGTAACTTTACATATTTAATACAGGCGGGGAGTTCCTGTCGTCTGAAATGAAGCCAATGCGGAAGTAACTTAGAGCTGCATTCTATCAAAAGGCCACCAGGGGGCGACCGTCTCTATACAAGTCAATGGAGAATTCACCAACTTCTCACTTGATTTCTAACCTCAGTAAACGTTTTCAAAATGTGTTTATGGTCTCAATCGCTAGTTTAAAGCCTTCTTCAATGCAGTATGATGTTCATTTGTGAAATTTTGGCCTCTCTGATTTTATATTTGACGATAAAGCAGGTTACGTGGCTACGTTGTGATTGACAGGTTGATTGACCAATGTCCTTGAGATCCAGCCCTCGCAACCAATCGCAGCCTCCCCATGACTCCGCCTCATGCCCATATAAGTAGAATCCATGTTTTTATTTTTCCCAGCATACACCTGAAATATTCAAGATGGCGCTGCCTAGATTCGATACTATTGGCTTCCGAGCAGCAGTCCACAAACCAATGGGTGACGTCACGGATGTTACGTCCATTTCTTATATACAGTCTATGATTTAATACAGTGTTTACCTGTTTGCTTAGTCAAGTCCCAAAAACTGCGCAAATAGACTACTGCACCCGAGTCGTGCTTTTACATATCGTCCTTCAAGAACAATTTTGGTCTGTAAATTCTGAAACATCACAGCAACTAGTGTCTGAAAGACTTCTGATCAACACACAATCATTCTTCTGTCCAGCATACAGCATTAACAGATCACCAGTAGTCTGTTTTCATCAGCTGGAGCGCAGTGTGTGCGTGACATCGCTGTTTATAGGACGTCATAGTGTGGACGCTCACATCATTATGTTTAAAGTTATAATTATTGTTATAGTTATCATGCGTAGTGTGGACAGCCTTTTACATACCTAGAATCATATGCAGATCCAACCTCTCTCTGTATTTTACCAGTGTATAAGACACACCCCCACTTTTAAATAAAAATATATTGCGTTCCCACACCTTTCCACACAATAACATAAGACCTCGGGATGTTCCAGCTTTAATAGTTTAAAGAAACTGACAGATATGTAATACATTTATATGTAATAATGTCCTTTAATAATGTCCTTTTCCTTCCAGTCCACTACTGCTTTTATTTGGTTGGTGAATGTATTTTCAATTTTTAATTTATAACTGACAGGATTAATATTTTTTATCATTCTGTAAAATTGCTTTCGTGACTCTGTCTTGTTTACCCTTATTTTAATTGTTCATGTGCTGCCGTACTGTTGTTTGTTTTGTGTCTTTTGAAAATAAAAAATCATCATTGATCAGACTCTCTCTAGAGGCTGTAGTAATTAGTAATATAAACGTAAGTGTAACATAAATATAATATAACAGTAGACTTTTACACAGGAGATCATTTCTTCTTTTTTTTTGTAAACCATGATCAATGATGTCCTCTAACCATGTGGTGGAAGTGTGAGGAAGTTGTTTCTTTAACTTGAAGTGCTCCTCTAAAGCAGAATATCATTATATAACTTTTATATAAATTGCATACATTTCCTGTTAAATGAAGTTCACCGCAAAGTCCATAGCTGTTCATGAGCTTTCAGTCATATCTCATGGTCTTTAAGAGCAGATTGAGTGTGACCAGTTGTAGAAATATTGATGAATGGTTGAAAATGTTCATTCTGATCTAGACCGACTCTGAAATTACACCCAAGTTCATTCATTCCAAACTCAATAGTTTCATACACAGACACGTATTAATCATCGTATTGTGTAACTGCTGACAGGTGTGGTGAAGCACAAATGAAGTGAAGAATTAGTGCAGCCTGAGGCAGAGATTTAAAGTTGCACTCTCACGTCTGCGGATCGGTGTCATCTGTCATTGGCTCATTGATGCATCTTCTGTTCGGCTGCCAGGTGACGAGTATTATCCAATCGTATTCATACAGGTGTTTTACGTGGCCTTTATAAAATGTCAGCTCACTATAACTCTGCTGATTCTCTAATATCAAAACTGATTGCTGCTGCGACTCCCTTCAGCAGCCATCCTCTGCCTTATGTCAACGAGGCTTTGGTTCTGTTATCTGAGAGCTGCCAGAACCTTTTCTGCCAAATCAAACTGTATAACCATTTGCAGTAAATGTCTGTGACTGAACTGCAATTTTTGCATCTATAAAATGTGATGCATTGCACTGTTGGATTGTAAAAACTGGCATCCACGCCACTGACACTATTGCATTTTTTAGGGCTCAATGTAGGAAATAAATTCCACACTCAGAATTTATTCATGCAAGCAAATAAAATGAGGGAGGATAAATGTGGTGCATTACATTGTAAAGAGGGAGTGATGTCGTCAAAAGCAGCTACAGCTGAAGACATTGATTTCTCTTTTTTTTTTTCCAAGGTCAACAATGATTTTTGAACTGTGGCTTTTAAGCCGTAATGGACAGGAAGTGGTTCAAATGCTCTGAAAAAAAGAAAGTGAGCAAATGAAGTGTTGAAAATCATGTGATATAGATCTTTAGATGTGATCAGAAATGAACTTTGTGGTGAGACTGCTTTTCTCTAAACCAGGGGTGTCAAACATGCGGCCCGCCGAGGGGTGCGATCCGGCCCACTTGCCATCCAGTGCTCATTTCCTTCCTTAGTTCCTTTCTTCCTTCTGTCCTTCCTTCCATTTGTCCTTCCTTCCTTTCTTCCTTCTGTCCTTCCTTCCATCTGTCCTTCCTTCCTTTCTTCCTTCTGTCCTTCCTTCCTTTCTTCCTTCTGTCCTTCCTTTCTTCCTTCTATCCTTCCTTCCATTCTTCCTTCTGTCCTTCCTTCCTTTCTTCCTTCTGTCCTTCCTTCCATTTGTCCTTCCTTCCTTTCTTCCTTCCTTCCATTCTTCCTTCTGTCCTTCCTTCCTTTCTTCCTTCTGTCCTTCCTTCCATCTGCCCTTCCTTCCTTTCTTCCTTTCTCCCTTCCTTCGTTCTGTCTGTCCGTCCTTCACTATCTCTCTTTCCTACCTTTCTTACCCTCCTTCCTTTTGCCTGTCTTTCCTTCCTTCCCTTCTTATTTCCTTCTTTCCTTCCATCTTTTTAATGATCCGGCCCACATGAGATCAAATTGGTCTGTATGTGGCCCTTGAATGAAAATGAGTTTGACACCCCTGCTCTAAACTAATGATTAGCTGCATTAATGGGCTGCACATTTGCTTTTGAGCATAGAAAACCTATTCATATTTAATATTTGTACTACTATCAATTGATTAACATGTCAAATACATTGTGAAGTACAATTCAGTTATTAATGTGACAATATTAAAACAGTATTGATCTCCTATACTGTATATACACACTACTTTGTTTCACACAGTCTTTGTTAGGACATTGCATTGACTTCTATTGATTGTTGACAGTCTAACCTAAACCCCAACCTTAACCTCACCTCAATTCATACCTTACCCCTAATCTTCACCAGGACCACATAAATCATATTTTGCCTCATTAGCACCAGGCTTATGTCTCCCATGAGGACTACTGGTCCCAACAAGGTTGCTGTCTATACTGGAAACGGTCCCAATGAGGTAATAACAACATGAATGGATGCACACACACACAAACACACACAAACACACACACACACACACACACACACACACACACACACACACACACACACACACACACACATACATCCTGTCCTCCATCCTACATCCAGTACCTACACACATTGTTAGTATCGCTCCCTGGTGCTCTGTACTGTTGGCGGTTTTGGCAAATGATTCAGTGACTGAGAGCCTCTTCACATAGCAGGACGTAATTAAAATTCCCCTGTGTGTGTGTGTGTGTGTGTGTGTGTGTGTGTGTGTGTGTGTGTGTGTGTGTTTCTATAGTGCCATGCTGAAATAGTGATTAAGTCTGCAGTAGAAATAGAGCGCCTTATATCAATTGATTTTTATGCTACACTACTTTCTTCTTCCCCCTTTCTCCTCTTACTCTCTCAAGCAGACTCCCACTCTTTCTTTATCTCTCTCTCTCTCTCTCTCTCTCTCTCTCTCTCTCTCTCTCTCTCTCTCTCTCTCTCTCTCTCTCTCTCTCTAACCCCCCAAAACCCTCTTCTATTACCCCCCCCCCCCCCCCAGATCTCTCTCTGTGTCTTTCTCTCCATCTCTCTCCCTCGCTCACTTTATAATCCTGCTGACTGTGTTAAAGTTGTGAAGTGGGCTCATTTTAACCTAAATTTAACCAGGCTCACGCTGGTAATCTTCTACTTAATACATTCCCAAACTTGTCTTTTATTTATTTTACTTATTTATTTTCTAATACACCTAAAGCTCATCTGTGCAGCTCTGCATTTTTTGTCCCTTATTGACAACAAAGTGTGTTTTTGGAGATAGTTGAGTGTAGCTTTCTGTGGATGAAGTGTTGCTTAGTGCTGAGTGGGAAAATCTTTTATACTAATAATCTTTTGAGTTTGATATGCATGGGGATTTTCTCTGGTACACAATACATAATCTACACAATTATTAAAGCGGAAGAAAATAGCTAAATATTGGCTGTGACTATATAAGTGGAGGTCAATGATTAATAAGCATATTGAAAATTGCTTTTACTAGCACAAACACTCCACTCCACAAAACATGTCCCCTCTACTTAAAAGTTATGTAATGCTTATTACAAGATTCAAAAACTTTGTTTGATAGATTTAACCTTTGTGTCGTCCTCCCGGGTCAAATTGACCCCGTCTATTTTGACTGTTCCTTCTTTCCTCCCTTCCTTACTTCCTTCTGTCCTTCCTTACTCCCTCCTTCCTTCCTTCCTTCCTTCCTTCCTTCCTCCCATCTTTCCCTCTTCCCTCCCTTCTTTCCTTCCTTTCCCTCTGTTTCCTTCCTCCCTCCCATCCTTCCTTCTTCCCTCCCTTCCTTCTGTCCTTCCTCCCTCCCTCCCTTCCTCCTTCCCTCGCTCCCTCCTTCCTTCTTTCCTCGCTCCCTCCTTCTCTCTTTCCTTCCTTCCTTCTTCCTCCTTCCCATCCTTCCTTCCTCCCTCTCAACCTTCTTTCCTCCCTCCCATCCTTCCTTCCTTCCTTCCTTCATCCCTCCCATCCTTCCTTCTATCCTTCCTCCCTCCCTCCCTCCCTCCCTCCCTCCTTCCTCCCTTCCTTCTTTCCTCCCTTCCTCCTTCTCTATTTCCTTTCTTCCTTCTTCCTCCCTTCCATCCTTCCTTCTTCCCTCCCATCCTTCCTTCTTCCCTCCCTTCCTTCTGTCCTCCTTCCTTCCTCCCTTCCTTCCATCCTTCTTTCTTCCCTCCCTTCCTTCCTTCCTTCTTCCTTCTTTCCTTCCTTCCTTGACTCGAGGACAACAGGAGGGTTAAATATGTGAACTTACATTTTCACCTAATAACATTTCATTTGTATTTACTGATTGAATCTTGTACTTTTAATCGTTTTTTCGATACAATAACGATAAATATTTTTAAATAATTAGAGCAAAAGCTGATAGAAAAAAAAGCTTACATGATTCCTATAGTATACTGTAACTTGATACTGACTGGTTGAGGTGAAAAACACACAGAAACTGGCTAATACTAACATGATGTCTGGCTAAATGAATGAGGTGAAATGAAGTGGCAAATTAAATCTGAAGATCAGGTTATGTAAAAACAGAAATGGTAACTTAAAAGTCTAAAGAAAGAAAAATTACATGTGCAGCTTTCACATCATTCTTTAGAATAAATCACAGGAAATTAAACTTGTGAGGGATGCAGAATACAGCTTTATGAAAAACAAAAGACAATATTGGAATGGGAAAAAAAGGAAAGCCTATAAAGCTCATGTTGTTCTTCTGTTCTGGCAGCATCGTTAAATTGTTTGTGTCATTTCCAGGTTGTTATAAAAGCTGCAAGCGTTGATGGATTCAGCTCTGGACGGATTCCATTTCTGAAATTACATTTAACACTGAAGCTGTTGCTGTCGAGTCCCTCATGTTGTTGTAACGGCCTTAATTTGTCTGTTAAGGGGTTGAAACTTGTTCACGGATTTTTGCTGATTGTGCCTTTGTGGGTTGTAAGCCACGGAGTCAGCCATGCAGCACTCATCAACAGCTCGCCTATTTTTTTTTACACTAATGTAATAATCTTCTTATCCGACTACTTAACAGTAATAAATAAACACCTTAGTTATGGATGGTGGTTCTGCAGCTGCTAAAGTGTCGATGGAATTGGCAAACAATAACAGGGAACAGTCATGATGATTTTGAGAGGACGTGGCGTATGTCAATTAGGATGCAATTAACTGACTTTGACCTGTTCACTTTTTTGTATTGTTCTTGTTCATAGAAACTTCATCAATGTTCCTGTGGAGAGATAAGAAATATCTACTCTATGATACTAAGCAGTGATATTCACAAAGTATCGCTTGGTGGCTCCTGTTTTGAAAAGTGATGGCAATGTGGAATTGGCTTAAACCTGCATGCTTTCTAATGGCCAGCAGGGGGCGACTCCACTGGTTGCGAAATGAAGTCCAATGATATGGAAGTCTCTGGGTCTGTTAGAAACCGCATAATTTCCTACTACTCATACTAACTCTGACGTCATTTGAAGTATGTAGTGTGTTTCAGCTGCGTAGTATGTGATTTAGAGTATGTGAGAATTTCCTGGATGGTTTACTAGATTCTCCAGAAATGCAGAGTATGCATCAAGAGCTGACTACTCACACTCACATTACCCAAGATGCAACGCTACTACTCACACTCAAATTACCCAAGATGCAACGCAACTTCTGAAAAAAACCCAAAATACAAACGTCACAGATCACCACCTCAGTGGTTTCAAGTTAGCTAAAGCGAGTGTATGTTCATGAAAATTAACATAGTACTTATATTTTGGTCTCTTAAAAAGCCTTGTTCAGCATTACAAAGGCTTTGGATGGGTCATTTTTTATTTTTTTAGGGTCAGTCATGCTCCCTTTACAACCATCCTAACTTCTCACCCCCTAATTGCACCTTTTGAGACAATAATATTGCATTGTTTGTGAATCTTAAACTACTTAAACTGCATCTTTTTATCCTGGTAAAAAGTTCATAAAGTGTATTGGTCTGTCATTGATTCCACAGTGTGAAAGCAGCCTCGCTTTGCTGATTCATATTCACGTTGTTTTTAGACAGTTTGATTGATGGTGGTTGTCTCTGCCTCATCAGGTATGAAACAAAGTGTGGAGAGAGGGCAGGCCGGGCCGCACTGCACTGTCAATCAATCGAGTAACGCGGGAGTCAGGGGAGTGTTGCTGATGGCGCTCGTGGCCTCGAGGTTCAGTTCAGGCTTTAGAGGCTCAGCGTTTAAAGTCAACTTTATTACCCCTGCAGGGGAATTGTCTTGGAAGGGAAAAACAGAAAACATATGGAATGAGGATTCACAACTACTCACATATTTTCATTAACCCTCGAGAATGCAGATCCTGATGCAACATCATTTAACATGTTATCCCGGTCAAATTTGACCCATTTTGATATTTGACAGTTGAGTTTTTATTTTACTCTGATATTAGATGACTTTTCCTGAAGTGGCCCAGAATGCACACACATGAAAGTATCTTAAAATGTTATACTTTTATATACGTGCTACAATGTTTTGTCCATTGAGGCTGTTCTGAGTCAAATTCGACCCGTATGTATTGACTTGGTTTTTAGTTAAATGAATAGTTAATAGTTTTAATAAGAAAGTAGTTAAGAGGATTTCTTTTTATGATGTAGCAGTGAAGACTGATGGCTCTAATGGTTACACAATAAACCCCACAGCTCCATAAAGTTCTGCTCATTTTCACTTTCAATATAAAATACATTTCAATCATTATTGCTATGTTATATTTTCATGTCTTAGGTAAAATAGGACATGATATTGTGTGATAGGAGCCGGTTTTTCTCCATAAATGAACTAAAAAATACACTCTCTCTGCTCTCTGAGACATTAATCAAGGTTTAATCACATTTATTGATCAGTCAGAATAACTATTGATGCTTTCTAAACAGATCTGTGGTTTAAAATTTGGTTTAGACCCTTTTTATGAAGGGATATGAACAGTATGTAATGGTTAATGCTATTAATATGACAACTTTATTAGCTTTAGTTACATATTTAAATATATCAGAGGTTCACCAGAGGTAGAGGGAAAGACGTGCCATCCTCAAACTGCTGCAGACATTGCTCACTTTCGGTTGTGTTGCTATGAGTGAAAGTAAGAATGAGGCTTGTTGTTTGTGTCGATGCTCTCGTCTGATGAACACGGTCTGCTGAATAAAGCCCACATTTGTCTCAGCTTTGAACATGAACTCTCTCATTGTTGCACACTTAATTCATTTTTTCCTTCCCCTTTTGAGTATATGCATCTTCTCTAAGATAAATGCAGTACATATTGTGTGTGATCATCTCTACCTTTCTTTCTGCCCTCAGTTGTTCTTTCTCTTTAGGTTTTTTTTTTCCCCTGCTTGTCTGTTTATTTGTTGCTTAAGCCTCTTATTTGTTCTGTGTTGAGTTTAAAATGACCCTAGGGGTTTTTACTGCCTCGCTTGCACAAATAAACACTTCTATTTTTTTCTCTCTAGCATTTGCTTTGTCATTGTTTTTTCATTATTTCATGCAGCTTAAGCAAACCCAACGCAAATCTTTTAAAAATGCATTCATTCATAACACAGTACCAGATGTGATCACTGTAAAGAAGTCGAAATATATACACATAGAAGTTAAATTAAGGAAGATTTAAGGAAGGAGAGCTGTGTGTTTATGGCTGTTTAATGAAGAGTGCAAATGTTTGTCAGACTCTGTGATCGATACTTTGAGGATCATGTGCAAACTGATGGCTTTGGGTGGAAAATCATGTTCAATCATGTTTATAAGCTGTCAGATCTATTGTATAGGACTAAATGTTATATATATAATCCCTTAGTTGCACACTTGAAGCATGCTGCCAGGACTTTGTTGGATGATCAAGTGAGTGATAGTGATCAGTGTTTCACTGATAGGCCCACATCACCTCCAGAGGGTTCAGCAGTCCTTTCTCTTAAGCTACAGACACTGGCTCCTCATTTCAGCCATCCTTAACCCACACATACTGTTCATAGTCTGACTCATAAGTGGTCTCTACACCAATTCACCTTCATTCATTAATGAAAGTTTGATTAATCATATAGAAAAATGGAAAAAAAGACATTCACAATCACTATTTTGTTGTCCAGGAGAACATTTTAAAGAACATAATGAATCCAACATGTCTGAGTGCTGATTTTGGATTATTTATTTCTATTTAATAAACACGGGTTTAACTTGTACATTTCCATATATAAAAATGTGTATCAGCTGCACACACATCTTTTTTGTATCCAGTGAGTCACATTTAGGGAAAGGTTGGTTAAAATCTATGTTTTATGGTGTTTTTACAGCTTTCAAATGTTAAAAAAGGGTCAAATATGAACAATATGTAAGGGTTAAGAAGTAATTCACTGCCAGCCGGTGGACCCTCCCTCTCACTCCCATCTTCCTGAGCAGCAAAAAAGTAGAAAAAAGGTGAACATTGTCTTTTCATGATCCTGTGTGGTAGATGAGTGATAGTGATGAAATCCTGTATTGTCTCTTATATTATGAGGAACACAGCAGGAAGTGCTAATCTCACAAATATAACCAGAATGAGTGCGTCTGGCTGCAGGAATTATATGCAAATATCACTTTTTGTTTTCATTTTAAACATAACTTATGCTAATGTTGCTTTATTACATATTATCATGCTAAAATTACTTATGGGGGGGGGGGGGGGGTTTCTGTGCTTCTAAGTCATGCTGCTTGTTGATGCTTTGGGGCAGCTATGGCTCAGGAGGTTTAGAGCGGGTCGCCCACTAACCGCAGGGGTTGGAGGTTCGACCTCATGTCCATGTGTGGAAGTGTCCTTGAGCAAGACAGACTCATTGGTATGTGAGTGTGTGTGTGAATGGCTGAATGAGAGGGAATTTTTGTTAAAGCGCTTTGTCCGCTAAGGAAGAAGTATCACATACAATATCACCTCTACACAGTACGTAAATGTGTAGTAAACGATAATAATCTAATACATTTTTTGTGAAAATCACCAAATCTCTCCTCACTATCCGCTAGATTCTAAGTGCACGCTGATAAAAAAAAAGTCTGGTCTCAATACACAGCCTGGCTCTGAGATTCAGCAGATAAACATTTGGCTCAGAGCATAGACTGGAAAAAAACTATAAAAGTCAGAGCGAGCCAACGCAACAATGCTCCAGCCAATCAGAGACAGGGAGCCTTCATGCGCGGTCACGGTCAGATGGGGGAGGGGGGTTACGTAGGTTACGTGGTACGTAGTGACGCAGTCAGAGCCAGAAACGTCTGGTACAAACCAAAACATAGTGGAGATGGAGAAGTGACCAAGAAACATCCAGAGAGGAGAAAGTTAGAAGAATATTTAATATAAAAGAAGGACTTTGACCAGACAAGGGCCCGCGGACAAGTCAGTGTGGTTTATAACGGTGGAGGGACATACGGAGACCGGCCGAAGGGACAAACGGAGACATGGCGGAGGAGCGGAGAATGAAGGCGGACGCTGATCTGTCGGACAGGTGAGTAACATCAGCGCTGCTTCACATAAACTGTAACGTTACCTGCTGACATTCAGACCACTGTCTACATAGGATATGTTGTTGTTGTTGTTGTGATGTTAGCTGTAAAGTAGCAGAGTTGTTACTACAGCTGTTTGACGCTCTGCACGTTAGCTTCGCAGCTAACGTTAGCATCGTGCTAACTTAACCTACAACGTCGCTGCTGTGTAGTTGCTGTGTATCTGGTGTTTATTCACTGCTTTCAAAGTGTTTACAGTCATGAGGACATATAAACACAGGTTTGCTATCACAATAATCTCACATGAGATTGAGACGCGGTCTGGTGTTAGCCAGGCTAGCCACCTGTACTATCAGAGCAATTAATGCTGCTATGAAACTGAAGCTTGCAGTGGTTACGTCTGTTACCATGACAATGCGCGTCCATGAACCTCGGGGGTGGAGCGCTAGAAGGAGCACTAAGGGCGAAGGGGGGTTGTTTTGGTTTTCACTCAAATATCAAAATATAATAACTTTTCTCCTCGTTTCCCCCCACATCGCTTACTATACCTTTTAATAGTGTTCTATCTATCTATCTATCTATCTATCTATTTATCTATCTATCTATCTGCCAGCTAATAAGATAACTACCATCATCAGATGATGTGGCAATGATGCTGTGAGGTTTTTGTTTACTACTGCAGTGTTTTACTGACTGTTTGACTTTGCTTCGGTTTCTGCCTTAATTGTTCACTTGTAAATGCAGAAAGACATGAAAGAGAGGGACAGGCAGAGGAATATGCACGGTACTGATACAGTAACGCTACACCTGGAGCTTTAATAGGCTTTTCACATTTCACTGTGTCTTTCCTAATGAGCCTAAAACCCAAGAGGACATGGTTCAACTACAGTAGCTCTGCTCTCCTGAAAGTTACAAGGAAGAATCTGGTGACTCTGAGGTTGAGATAATAAAATGTGGTTCCCTTTTGGAGTACACTGACTAGACTTTCCTTCACCGTGGATTAAACATATGAGTTGTATTTCCCTGATACGTAGTTGTTGTGTACTTGAGTATTTTATTGTTGAAGTGAAAATGGTGAAATTGCTTTCCATGGTCCAAGGAATTGTTTTTACTGTCTGTTTCCTTGGGGTCCAAACTGAATTAGACAGAAGAGCTTTCATGCTCTGTCCTCAATGGAAAAGGATTTGGACATTTTATAAAAGCTGAATTTTCTTCTTGTTCCATCCATCATTTTAGCTGTTGTATTTTTTCTGTTCTGCTGAACTTTTCAATCATTTTCTAGCTCTCTTTATGATTATGTGATTCTGTTATTTAATTAGATAAATGTGTCTGACCTGTTGCTCTTTTTTGTCTGTAATTATACTACTCTCCGGCTCTCAATTTATAAAACAAGTTTAAATAATTGGTAATTTGAATAATAATAAGTATAAAAATGAAAGAGGCTTTTCAGGTGTCAATACTGCCTCTTCTTTCTTTCTTTCTTTCTTTCTTTCTTTCTTTCTTTTTTTGAATTTCAGTTTTGCTGCTTCAGATTTGAAACATTTGGTGTCGTGCTTTTGGTCTTGTTCTTGTCAAATGTGTGCCTTGTAATAGTTTAAAAGCCCACTGAATGATGTTTTCACTAGAATGAGGTTTAGTTTCTTTAATTATAAAGTATAAAATGCAGGAATTTTAAAGATTTGGTATGAAGAAAAGGTTGACAAATGATGAATGCATTACATTCAGACGAGTCAATAAAATAACAGCGATGATCAATCTGAGGTGTTTCAAAATGGCATAAATAATTTCCTCTTTTTAAAAGTAATTTAAATTCATCACCAGTGTCAACACAGAGACAAAATAGCTACTGATGCAATTTTGAATTGCTCATCTTGCCAACCCTTATTTGTCACTGACCCATACACAAATGGTCATCATATCAGAAAACCCTCATGGCATGGACCAGTGATATATTTTGACATTTAATTTTAAGATTCAAGAAGTTATATGTCATATGCACAGTAAAAACACAGAGGTTCAGACAATGCAATGACATTCTTACTTTGCTGCTCTCCTTACACACAACAATAATATATTAAAGTAAAAAAAAAAAAGTTTGGATGAGTTTTCCGGTTCCACACAGTTGTATTAGACCTCCTCTGTCTCTACTTTACTTTTGGCAGCCTCCACAAAACAGCTAAAAGCAGCAGCAGTAAAACAAATGTATATAATAATGCATACTGCAAAAACAATGGATTGCTCTTATCCTAATTTATTCCTATAATACCCTGACAATGGAGGTTAAGTTGTTCTCTCTCTCTCTCTATAACACACACACACACACACACACACACACACACACACACACACACACACACACACACACACCACACACACACACCTCATAAACGTAGAGAGAGAGAAGCTCTTATAGTCCACAGGAAGCTTTCCACTCCATTAGCCAGTATCATTATTGCAGGTACTTGGATTGTAAATGGGAATGTGTATGTGCTTTGTGTTGGATATTGAAAACAGGTACATGATCATAGAAATAAGTAATATGAATAATGCTGCTAATAGAGCTTTGCACACAGATCTCTCTTTCATTGCCGTGTACTGTTTGAATGCAATGTGGGCGGATGAAAAAGATACCAGTAGTTGTGGTGTATGAAGGTCAGTTTGGCTGTTATGAGAAAACAAATTGAACCAAAGTCTTTATTAATTATGTCCTTGATTTTTATTTATGTATTGTCCCTGACACTATTCAGTACCATTTTAAATAGGGGAACTAAATTACAATAGTCCACAAACACTCAGTACTTTCACATTTTCACATTAAAAGTGCAGTTCGCTTTATATGGTTAGTGAAACAAGTGTTTTCTTGCAGCAGGACATTGTTTTTCAAGGCCTCAAAAAAAAAAAAACATAATTCTTTCTGTAATGGAAATGTACACTCTTCAGTTATTTCTTCCATGTGCACAGTGTGAAGATATATTTATGTGAGAAGCTCCTCTTGTGTAGCTGTGTTTTCGACCTTGACGTTTTAATTCTCAGCAGACAGAAGTAGAGTAGGAAAGTATGAAAGCTATGAAACAACAAAAGAGAACTGAGCAGTAATTAAAGGAGGACCTGTTAGTTACTAAGGGTGACGACATGCTCTGTGACGTAGGAGGCTGGATCTACTAATAGGAACTGTGGAGCTGCACTGCGGACGCATCTCAGACAGCAAGCTGAGGATCCATTTGCAAATGTGAATTCTAATTACTGTATATGGCTCTGATTATTATTAAGACTGGATGCTCTCTGTGAGTTCATCGTTTATTAAGAAGAATAATTCCCACAACACTGTTTTATGGATGTTTTTGTTAGGGTTAAAACACTGAGGATAAGAAGCATTCAGAAAACAAACAGAGGTTTATAGTGGTAAAGACTTATTAGGTCATTAGAGGGATTCACTTTAAGGGTAACATGCAGTGGGGGAAATAAGTATTGAACACGTCAACATTTCTTTTCAGTAAATATATTTCCAATGAAGCTAGTACCACGAAATTTTTGCCAGACTTTGATATGAACCATAGACTGTATAAAAGAAATGGGCGTAACATCCGTGACGTATTGGTTTGTGGACTGCTGCTCAGAAACCAATAGTTTCGAATCTAGGCAGCGCCATCTTGAAAATTTCAGGTGCATGCTGGGAAAAATAAAAACATGGATTCTACTTATATGGGCATGAGGCAGGGCCATGGGCGGAACGGAGAGGTTGCTATGGTTGCGAGGGCTGGATCTCGAGGACATTGGTCAATCAACCTGTCAATCAGGACGTAGCCACGCCCTAATGCATACCCTGCTTTATCGTCAAATATAAAATCAGGGAGGCCAAAATGTCCCAAATGAACATCATACTGCATTGAAGAAGGCTTTAAACTAGCGATTGAGACCATAAACACATTTTGAAAACGTTAACTGAGGTTAGAAATCAAGTGAGAAGTTGGTGAATTCTCCATTGACTTGTATAGAGACGGTTGCCCCCTGGTGGCCTTTTGATAGAATGCAGTTCTAAGTTACTTCCTCGTTGGCCTCATTTCAGAGGTCCAGAACTCCCCGCCTGGTATGAACTCAAGAAATCCACACATATAAAGAAATCAAAATGTTTAAGTCCATAAATCTTGCAGTGTCCTTGCTAAGAGGTAATTGCCAATTAAAATGCAAAGACCTACTGTATGTAGATCAGCTCATTAACATATTGCATTTCCTTAAATTCCTGCTTTGAATTACATTGAATGTATGCAGTATTATACATTATACACTGATTTATATTGAATATAATGTGTAATACATCTTATATTAGCTGTGGGTAGGTGATATTTTAATGTCTTCTAGCTGTGTTGTAGTTTTTAAAAAGCCTGCGACTTGTGGAAAATCAGGAAAACCTACAGTAGAGCAGACTGAAGCAGCTTCTGATTGTGTCCAACATGAGTGATCTAGATATTTCATGGTCAGTTATGATAACAGAAAGGAAAATAAAATTACACTTTGCACACTCGAACGTTGGAACAGGGAAGAGGCAATGATGGCAGTGAATCAAAGCAAAAGGCAGAAATGTCTTCTTTGTTCTTTGTTAACTGGTTGCCTTTTTTTTTTCTTTTTCTTTTTTCTTTTTCTGTATCGCTGTTGGTGTCTTTCATGTCTCCCTTTATCTCTGCACGTGTCTGTTTCTCTTTTATACACACTTGCAGAATACAGCTGTAACCATGTCACACACCCACTTATCACAGTTTCCAATTTAGATGAAAACAGTTGACAAAAACCAATGAGTTGTTTCTTCTCACTCGCTCCATCCTCTCCATCTTTCCTCACACACACACACACACACACACACACACACATACATACACACCATTCACAAAAGCAGTCGCTGTGCTCCATCAGAGGCCAGAGCAGAGTTCAGGCACTCAGTCACTGTCAGAGACGGAGACAGAGGCTGGAGACTGATGAAGCGAACCGCTGCCAGCAGAAACTCACCTCTGAGGCTCTTCAGCAGTAAACAGTCCCACATAACGTAACTGCACTCAAGATTCAAAAATTACCGAAACCTGTACTTGAACATGTCGAGTATTAGCTAAATACTACAATTAAGTCTTTTCATACTAGAGTCCTTAATGACGTATTTGAAAAACATAAATAAAACAACTTTGCCAGTGCAGCATGCATATTTTACCTTTTATTTTAACAATTATCGACAAGTTAAGTGGATACAATGGGGGAAATAAGTATTGAACGAAGCATTTCTTTTCAGTAAATGTGTTTCTAATCAGGCCTTTCAAATGAATTTTTCACCAGACTTTATTATTAACTGAAGAAATGTGTAATAAAGTGGAATGACCTATCATAAGATGTCTCTTTTGTGACACCTTGGTAACAAAAAAACCTTTTTATAGCCCATCAATATGTACCAATATGTATGCACAGATAAGAAGTAGAATTACTGTTTAACTACTTATAGGTTTCAGCTGCTTCCTTACCTTGCTTCCTTCCTTGCTTTTTCTTAGCGTGTTTAATACTTTTCTTCATGTTTCATTCCACTTTATTATTATTAATATTAGTATTATTATTATTATTATGGCTACGTTGTGATTGACAGGTTGATTGCCCAATGTCCTCGAGATCCAGCCCCCGCAACCTGTCGCAACCTCCCCGCTCCGCCCATGGCCCCGCCTCATGCCCATATAAGTAGAATCCGTGTTTTTATTTTTCCCAGCATGCACCTGACATTTTCAAGATGGCGCTGCCCAGATTCGAAACTATTGGCTTCAGAGCAGCAGTCCACAAACCAATGGGTGACGTCACGGATGTTACGTCCATTTCTTATATACAGTCTATGGTTAATACCAAAGTCTGGTGAACAGTTCATGTGAACAGCGTCATTGAAAAGAAAAGTTGACATGTTCAATACTTATTTCCCCTGCTGTATGCATGTTGACATAAAGGAGAAGGTTGATTTCTATGGGAAACTGCTGCATTAACAAATTAGTTGATGTAATGAATCTACCATAAACAATAAGATCCTATTGTAACGTAATATAAAGGCAATATATATATAAAGCATCATTTTTAAAGCTTGTTTCCTGTAAGTTTGGGTACAACGCTGATGACGTAAGACTATAACTTCATGTAGCAGCAACTTCAAGTCACACAAAAGTCAGGAAAAGTTTGATGATGCTGTTTGAATCTCAGAAAAGTACTGAGAAGCTTCTGTCGCTGTGGTGGTGAGGGATGGTATCATATATTCAGCTTTTGTTCTTCTTGTATGCATTGAACTTCTCCTCAAAGATATTGTGAGTGAGAATATCTTATTGAGAAAGTACAGTATGTGCTTGTGGAATCATAATTTCACTTTATTCAACACATTAGCTAAACTTCAATTCATTTTGTTCCCAACATAATGTGATCAATGGGAATGTGCTAAGCCTTACAAAACACTATAATCCAAACGCACTCAACAATGTGATGGAGATAATTCTTAATTCAACAATATTCTTGGAAGGGAAAAAAAAAAGTTTCTTTGCTTTCGAGAAATTTCATCCCACAAAAACATACTGTATTTTTCCTCAAGATATTTTCCCTCACCTAGAGTATTATAGCTTTACAAAGACTCACCACAATTGAAACTAAATCACACAGGTGTGGAATTACCTCTCTCTCCAAAACCTTTCACTTGTGAAAAACAGTATTTAAGCCTCAGTACCTGCCAAATGGCTACTGCCGGACACTTTTTCAGTCTGCTGATTTCATTGAATTCTAGCCAAAGTCCTTCTCTCTCAAACTCACTGTCCACATCCTCCTCTTTTTTTGGCTTCCTCCTCTTTTGATTTGCTCCAATTTTTTGCTCTGGTGACATAGGAATGGACACTTTCTTGCTGCTGAAGACATTTTTAAATCGCTCTGGATGACGAAGAGTAAATTTAATGATGATTGTGCCACACGACAAAATCACAATGAGCTTTGGCAAGGCATGAATGCCTCTAATGGCTGTTAGAGGAAATGAATGAAGGGAGGGTTTTTAGCTAGATCACAGCCTCACTGTGGGCTACACTTACAAGAGTGTTTGTGTGTGAAAGAGAAGATGAGTATATAATCACTCCAGTTTCAGTAACTCTTAAACGGTGTATTTTAATTTCTGTGCTGTAGAATGAATTGTAGTTGTTTGATTTTGTGTCTTAATTCATGTTCCTCTGTGTGTGTTATTTTATGTTTTACTCCTTATATACTGTTTAAAAGCAGTAGAGACAGACTTTAACCCTTACATACTGTTCATATTCTGACTTATAGTTCATAAATTCCTGTTTCCAGTTTCCATGTTTGCTTCATCTTATGGAAAAAGACATTCACAATCACTATTTTATGGTCCAGGAGAACATTTTATAGAACATGATAAATACAACACCATACAACAGAACACTGTTTTTTGATTATATTTAAGAAACTGCGATCAAACTTGTACATTTGCATATTTAAACATGTGTATCAGCTGCTTTATTTTCATGTTTGTATACTGTGGGTTACATTAATCCACAAAGTCCCACTAAAAGAAATGTGTATGAAGTGTTTTTACAGCTCTTAAAATGTAAAACATGCTTAAATATTTGACCCTGAACAGTATATAAGAGTTAAGCATGGACTTTCATGACGTTTCGTAAAGTGGCCCATAATAAACTGGTCCAGTACGCAGCCAGAACTCCCTCTATTGAACACATCACTTCTGCCCTGCATCAACTTCATTGGCTCCATATCAAATCCCACATTGACTTTAAGATTCTGCTCCTCACTTTCAAGATCCTTCACAACCTGGCACCATCATATCTGCCTGAACTTATTCACATCTACACACCTTCCTGAACTCTCCGATCCTCTTCTCTTTGCCCCATCTGCCAACTTAAGAGCTTTCAGCTGATCTGCCCCCCCCCCCCCCCCCCCCCCCCCGCCTCTGTCTCCACCTTTAAATCCCACCTAAAAACGCACTTATACCGAGTGGCATACTCTGTCTCACACTAACTATGCAATCACATTGTTGTTTATCCATTGTGCTATTGTACTATGTAGTCACGTTCATATTTATTTATTTATCTTTGCAAAAACTTCACTAACTTCCACATCAATGTTGGCTGATATTGTTTGATTCACTGTTTTTGTTGTTTATGTGTGTCTTGTAAGGGTTCCTTGAGTGCTTTGAAAGGCACCTTTAAATAAAATGCATTATTATTATTATTATTATTATTATTATTATTATTATTATTATTATTATTAATATACAAAAAAGGAAATTATTTTTTTTTCTGCTACTAGTTTGTACATATAAAGAGTGTTTCACCATGTTATTATACGTTTGCCACAGTTCTCATAGAGATGGGTGTCTGCACCTGCAAACAAGCCTATAAGCAAAGTAATAAATCAAACCCATCAATTATCAGGCAACCAGCATGGTGGTTCACCCAGCAGAGTCCTCTCTATAGAGGAGGGCAGCTTTCATAAGACTATAAAAAAGTACCTGAGCCTCTACTTCACTGATTTGGTAGATCTGTTATTCCAAGATGAAAAGGAAGACAGTGGAAGAAATGCAGGAAATACACTTGTGACTTCTTTCATGCAACTTCTGCACATAAGAATAGCCTGTATTTGTTTGTTTTAGGGTTTATGTTTGTCATTTTGTTTGTTTGAAATGTGCAAACCAGTGTGTTGATTTGTTTTATGGCCCATACGCTCAATCAATGAGTTGATTGTGTTAATATAATAGAAGGCATGTGGTTTGCTGTGACTGATGGATTGAATGGTTATAATGAAACCTACCATTCAAACATGTTATTACGTCTTTCACTTTAAATGAAATTTATATAAATATTAATGGCTATTGGCTCTCCTTCAGTAGATAACATGAGGTCATAATATAGTGTGATTGTGATTGTGAATGTACGTCTTCTATAAATGAGTCAAGTCAAACCTAATGAAAACACTTACTCTCGCTGAACTCTGAAATGTGGTATAGGGGCTAACTATAAATGACATGTCATGTTATTCTTAGTATGGTGGGGTTAAGTAGTTCGGGTCCATTAGTTAAAGCTGCAGTAAACAGCTGTGTGTTTTGGTCTCAGGTGGAGGCAGCAGTGGTTGTCAGGCTCTTCATCATACCCAAGGGAAGCCAGCTACATTTGTGTGGAGTGTTTGTGTTCATCTACAGTACCTTTTAGTCTCTAGACTTCACACATTGTCCTTATCTAAAGTATTACCTTAATACCTGTAATTGTTGCTCAGTATTTAATCGTAATGTTAAACCATTAGCATTTGTTCTATACATTTAGCATCATAGATTATTACATTCATCTCTAGGCTGTGAGTCTGTGACACATAAGAAAGTAAGACCACACACTGGTGAATATGTTATTGTTATATTACATAATGATTGACATTATATGATACTTTATTCTGATGGAGATCATTTGTTGTTTCATCCACAACAAGCAACAGTTTGAATGAACAATGCACTCTGAAGTGGCATTAATACATTTAGTTGTATGTAAATGGACAACTTGCATGTCCTGCCATTTACTATAACACCTAGTACTATGAAATGTTTTCATCCAGAAGAAATGCGATAATAACTTGTAAGGAGAAGAGTGACTGGAGTTAGGAGTCTGTTACAAACTGTGAATTAAACACAGTCAGGCTTTGTTTTCCGTTGTTGTTCGTTTTTTCTTCCCTGATCTATAAAGTATCTTGCTACTTGTGTTACTCTTACATTTTGGTTTTGTGCATAAGTGAGATCAGAGTATGAATGATAAAATGAAAAAGGACTAAAAAATATCAAGTTATGTCTGTCTGGATCTATAAACTACCTTTTCTTGTTGCTACTTGTGTTAATCTTTCATTTTTGTGTTGTGCAGAGTTGCAGTCAGAGTGTTAATGATAAAATGTCCTGTAGCTGTACAGAAAAAAAAAAAGCTTTTGTCCTAAAATTACTTTAAAATTAACACTCAGTCAGGTGCATACTGACTCAGAAAGCTGCTGTTAACACCTAAAGGTGCTGTAGTGAGAGATGAGATACAACAGTAAAGGTGAAAAGAGGCAAAGCCTAAACTCAACATTCAGGGAATGATTGTGCAAATTAGTTTCTTCTTTATCTTTATCTTCCTCTTTCTGTGTTTAACCTTCCTGTCGTCCTCCCGGGTCAAATTGACCCCGTCTGTTTTGACTGTTCCTTCTTTCCTCCCTTCCTCCATCCCCCTTCCTTCCTTCCTTCCTCCCTCCCTCCCTCCCTCCCTCCCTCACCCCCCTCCTTCTTCTTTCTTTCCCTCCTTCCTTCCTTCCTTCCTTCCCTCCTTCCTTCCTTTCTTCCTTCCTTCCTTCCTTCCTTCCTTCCTTCCTTCCTTCCTTCCTTCCTTCCTTCCTTCCTTCCTTCCTTCCTCCCTCCCTCCTTCTTCTTTGTTTCCCTCCTTCCTTCCTTCCTTCCTCCCTCACTCCTTCTTTCCTTCCCTTCCCTTCCTTCCTTCCTTTCCTCCCTCCCTTCCTTCCTACCTACCTCCTTCTTTCTTTCCTTCCTCTCCTTCCTTCCTCCCACCTTCTCTCTTCCTTTCCTTCTCCTACCTTCCTCTCTCCCTCCTTCCTTCTTTCCTCCCTCCTTTCCTTCTTCCTCCCTTGACTCGAGGACAACAGGAGCAAAATTATTATCATTTTTGTTATTGAATAAAAGTTGAAATAGGTCCAAATCCTGCTTCTTTTTTTTTAGTTGTTATAGATTAAAGTGTTAATATAAGTCCTCATGAATAAATGATCTTACACCAGGTCTTAAACATGAATGTCTCAGATCATAGAGAAAGACACTAAAATGCACAAAAAGCCAAAGCTCAGCTCCACACCACAGAATAAACAGACTTGTAGCTATTTATACACTTCACTAACACAGAGACAACACAGTGTGGAAGGTGTAGGGAAGAACTTCAAAGGTGATTCATTGGCTCTTTTTTTTCTCCACAACCTAAATTTGGGGAAAGGGGGAATAGGGTAATAACAGATTATGTGAGATGAGTCCCTATAGCACTTAGGGCACCTGTAGCTCAGAGCTTTATCTCCGGGGAACACCCCTCCAACTCTGGGAGTGATGTCCAAATAGGGAAGTGTGACTCATGCAGCAGGTGGATGTGACTCCCTTTGTTGAGAGCCGCTAATAGAAGTGACACAGAGGAGCAGAGGAGAGAGACTGAAATAGCAATATAACCAACCTGCATGCTCTTATTTGACTTTCTTCTTCCTTCCATAAATACATAAATCATAAAAACTCCACTATTTGTGCTTTTCCAAATATCAGATTCAGATTCGGCACTACCCATAACTCCAATAGCCTCACTTACTGTTTATTTCAGCCTGCTTTTATCTCAAAGACACCCTTAAATTCAAGCCATATAAAAGGTAGTCACATTTCTAATTGGAGTTGCTGAATGTCGCCGATCCCCATTTAAATAAAATCCATAGACACTCAATTACATGAGGTGCAATTTGATGGTTGAGCAGACTGATGAGACGATTTCACTACTATCTTTGTCTCTATTAATGCCAGGAATTAGTAACCACAAATTGTAGGTGTGAATGGCTTTGCTTTGTTTGTGTGAGAGAAATGAGAGTGATATTGGAACTGGAGGGCTGAAGGGGAAGTAAAGAAAATGTGTTTGTGTATTTATTTGATTTTTTTTCCCCCTCTCCAATGTTTATTCTGTGTCTCCCATTGGGAATTAGGTCACATGAGTATGATTCCCCCTGGGGAGAAGAAGACACAAAAACAAAAAACTACTCTACTATTATTCTAAATGTGCTGTAGTAATATTAATAGTAAAAGTATTAATAGAGGAAACAACATAGGAAGACTTTTATATCACCACAAGAGGGCACCACATTCACACCATATGTTACTAGTGAAAGAGTGATTGAGCTGGTGGGAGGGGGAGAGGCAAGTTAAAGGAAGAAAAGGGGAGATGATAGAAAGGTGGGGATGTCAAATAAGGAGATAAAGGATGACAAAGAGAAAGAAGAAGGGTGATGGGACGATGGGAAGGACAGGCTTGAGGAAGGAAAAGGAATGAGAGGAGGAACGATGATTAAAAGTGATATTACTCATATTTTATCTAGTTTATGTGAATATATAAATGCATTATATTCACTACTAATCACACAGTCCAACCTCAACACAGCATAAAGAGGAAAAGCATGGCATCTAGCTCTATGAAATGAGATCTCCTCTTAAAATTTTTTTCTCACTTCTCAAAATATCCTTTAATTTCCAAAAAAAAGTTCCCAATATGTTACGTTAAAGCTGCCACTCTCCACTCTCTGCTGTTGCTGAGGGAAATGACAAAGTCAAAGCCTACATTACATTTATTATGTATGCCCCCCCCCGCCTCTCCTTTACCCTCACTCTACAGGAAAGTTTCACCCTTAAAGATTAAATTCAAATTGGCCCTCAGAAAGTTCGAGGTAGTAAGAGCATGCACACACACACACACACACACACACACACACACACACACACACAGACACACACACACACACACACACACACAGATGCACTCACACACACACACACTGCGCTTGACACTGGGTGGACTGTAATGAATTAAAATGAGCTCATCAGTGCGTTAGAAATGAATTAGACAACAGGCAATGAGATTAGCAGCAGGCTGAACTGTTTTGCATTTGTGTGTGTGTGTGTGTGTGTGTGTGTGTGTGTGTGTGTGTGTGTGTGTGTGTGTGTGTGTGTGTGTGTGTGTGTGTGTGTGTCACTTTCAAGGACACAAACTAGTCTTATGACCAGTTGATTAGGCGACAGATTGTGCAACTGGGGACAAAAGTCTTCTCCTGAATTGGTAAAAAAGCTGCTTTTTTGGATCAGTGGTTAGTAAAAGGTTAGATTTAGGCAAGTATTTTTAGTGTTAGAATATGTCACCAGGAAATGAATGTGTGTGTGTGTGTGTGTGTCGGTGTGTGTGTGTGTGTGTGTGTGTGTGTGTGTGTCTGTGGTACTGTGACCTAAACAGGGCAAATATGGTTAGTGTTAGAATATGTCTCCAGGAAATGAATGTAAGTCTATATAAATACCCCAAAAGTATCAGAACTATGACTTTGTGTGTGTGTGTGTGTGTGTGTGTGTGTGTGTGTGTGTGTGGGGTACTGTGACTTGAACATTTCCTAAACAGGGCACACAGTCTCCCTTCCTGTCCGTCTCTCTGTATCGTCCCACCTGTCTACTTTCCCCACATCATCCATTTGTCATATTCTCATTACACCACTCTAGGCATGTCTCCACCTCCTCCGCCTTGTTCCATTAGATTTTCTTTTCACCTGTTTTTTTTATTATCTCCTTTCTGTTTGTTTTTAGACAGAATGCATCCCCCCCCAGGTGTTTCCTGTGTCAATACAAAGACCTAATTTTTCCATTCACCAATCAGCTGTCACTGTCTCCTGGTACTTCAATGGGTGGATGGCCTACACACACATACACTACTTTTTATTTTTATTTCAGTACTTGAGAGGACCTTAACCCTTTATAGGACGCTCATTGAAAGGAAGGAAGGAAGGAAGGAAGGAAGGACGGAGGAAAGAAGGAAGGAAGGAAGGAAGGTAGGGGGGAGGAAAGAAAGAGAGAAGACGAGAGGGAGGAAGGGAAGAAAGAAGGAAGGAAGGAAGAAGAAAGGGGGATGGAGGAAGGAAAGAAGGAAGGGAGGAGAGAAGGAGGGAGGGAGGAAGAACAGATGGAAGTAAGGAAAGGAAGGAAGGAAGGTTGGAGGAAGGAAAGAAGGAAGGGAGGAGAGAAGGAGGGAGGGATGAAGAACAGATGGAAGTAAGGAAAGGAAGGAAGGAATGAAGAAGGAAGGAAGGAAGGAAGGAGAGAAGGAAGGAAGGAAGGAACAGTCAAAAGAGATAGGGTCAATTTGACCCGGGAGCACAACAGGAGGGTTAATATCTTTCTTTTAAAAGCCTAACTAGGGACAGGAGATGGGAACTAGCTATAATCTCCATATGCAGAACATCATGTTACTGCTATTGTTCATTTGTAACAAGCTGAAGTTATACTATGTTCATTTGCATTGCCCTTAACAAATAAACTAAATAAATAAATACAATAAATGAAGAAATTGATACCCTTTAAAAACAGCAGAAGAAATGCAATTAGTTGTCTATAAAGATGTTGAAGACAGATATATATTTTTTACTAACTTTAGAGAGAGACAGTTTTTATGCTAAGCTTGTTGCCTTGTGGCTTCCTAGTTAATCATGCACATGAGCGTCATACCTAACTTTTAGCAAGACAGCAAATTTTGCCCCCCCCCCCCCAAAAAAAACAAAAAACAAACAAACAACTATTCCTTTGATGCAAACATAACACTTTCTATGTCTGTTACACAAATGCAATTTTCCACAAGTCACATGCTTTCTCTAGTCTTAGTCAACGTGATGTTAACGACTGCCAGCTCCTTGATTTAATAAAAAGAGGACGACATTGTCAGCTGGTTGAGTTTTAAACATAACAGAGAGGTATGATAACAGCGAGGAGTCACAGTGGCTTAGAATATCAAATCTCCATTATCAGTCATTTAGCTGCAAATTAGACCCATTCTCACCTCGCTGTAGTCACAGTCAATGATGATCAACTGTGTGGAGTTAAGGGAAATGAAGAGATGTACAAGATTTTAAATGGTAGTTAACTACATCACCACTAGGGGGTGCTGTTCGATTAGTGAGTAAAAAAAAATCAATACTGTCCCAACATTACCAGTATTCAGACTAGACCTGCATGTAATAACTTGAGATTATATATACTCCATTTAGTGAGATGGGATATATTTGTTTCCAAATGGAGAGAAATATAATTTTACCAGTCAGTGTGTGTTTTTAGATTTGATTAGAGCTTGAAAGATGGCTGATTACCTGCCAAAGTGACTGGTAGAGCCGAACAAACATGTATCATTGCTGCTTGTAATTAAACGTCTTCTTCCTTTATATTGATGAAATGAAGAAGGAGGGGAAAAAACACCCAGATTTGTATCTACATCATAATACAAACATCGTATTCTCATTATCATGCCAGTTTTTGGCAGGTGGTTGGTGTTCATTTGTCTCCTCTGGCTTCAGGTTACTACTACTTCCCTTCAAAGTGATAACTGGCATCGTTCAGGAGAGTGTCATAATCTCCTTTTTGGCGCAATGAAGTTGAGTATTCCTCTTCATTTTTGCCATCATTTCACTGAATAGAGGAAGATCTTATTCAATATTAGAGTATTAAGATGTCAGGCTTCTGGTTAACCAGCTGCAGGCTCACTGACACACACACACACACACACACACACACACTGACTCAGCCATGACAGTTATGCACACAGACACTATTACGCTATATATAACCATGTATAGGAAAGTCGTGTGCTTGAAATGGTAAGCAATTATTTTAAAGGGCACTCCACTGACTTTCAACATCAATTTAGTCATCATGAAGAAGTACGCAGCCAGCACAGAGATGTATTATTGTTTTGTTGTATTATATGGTCTGCTGCGGCTTTTCGTGGAGCTTTCTGAAGTCTGTGAAAGTAGCCGTGATATGAGGTCATCAGTGTGATAGATGTGAAGCCTGAAAACCTGAGATGAAAGATGCCATTGAGCTGCATCATGGGGATTTTTTTTTTTTTTTTTTGACTCATACTGGGCACCGAAAAATCAGTTTATCTTAGCGCTGGCTCGATTGATCAAGTTTATGTTTCTGTCTCCGCGCCTTAACCTGACAGCAGTGAAATAATAATCTAATAATCTAATCGCAGCGCCCTATCGCTTTGACAAATTTGTGGATTGAGACTAAAAATGTTGACTTGCCCAGACCTGAAAAATCATTGAAATCCTTTTAGATTTATAACATATCCTAACAAAACAAACGGAGTCAGAAATAGTCAGGATAAGTAAGTTCTTTGGAAGAGGAAATGCATCATAAACATACAGTATAGACACATGAATGTACACAAACACTACAACACACTTCATTTGGGTTAATAGTTTTCAGTCAGTTTTAGCATTCATTGTTTCTAGAGTTTCAACACTGGAAATGTTAATGTTAAATGTTAACCCTTTCATGCATAGTGGTCACTGCAGTGGACAGCTATTAAAAAAACAGGGTAGTATGTTCCTGTGTTGTTTTATCTATTTATGTACAGCACTCTGTTTGTGCTTGTTTAAAAGTGCTGTATAAATAAAGTTGAGTTGAGAGAAAACATGAACACAAAATACATCCACAGCTCAACATTTGGTTTAGACATTAATTATAAAGTAATACCTAACAATATGTAAGGCTTCAAGTTAATGTTAAAAGGGAATTTTGGTATTTTTCAACCCTATTTTCCATCTTTTTTGTGTCTAAGTGACTAATGGGTACAACAGTTTTTAAAATTGGTCCTGCAATGTTATCCAATCGGGTAAAAGTGTCATATTTCACATTAAATGACGGGAAGTTTAACCTTTGTGTCGTCCTCCCGGGTCAAATTGACCCTGTCTGTTTTGACTGTTCTTTCCTTCCTTCCTTCCTTTCTTCCTTCTGTCTGTCCTTCCTCCCTCCCTCCTTCTCTCCTTTCCTCCTTCCTTCCTTCTGTCCTTCCCCCTACCTTCCTTCTTTACTGTCCTTCCTCCCTTACTCTTTTCCTTTCTCCCTCCTACCTTCATTCCTTCCTTCTTTCATCCATCCATCCTCCCTATGGATATGGATTTTGATGGATTTTGAAGGCATAGTTGCATTTCAGCCACCACAATGGACACTTGTGTATTATTTCATACACTAACACTTCATCTAAAGTAACTTTTATTGGTTGTAAATCAGTTGACTTATGTTATTATAAATGTAATTTGATGAAAAAGAAAATGAAGTTTCTTTTTTTTTGCATGCCGATAGAGAAATAAAAACATAAATCCAGACTGAGGTTATCATAATTCATGCATGAAAGGGTTAAAACAGTGCTTTGCTTCATCTCAGTTGCTTCTTCTACTGCTGCCAATATCCTCACCATCTTCATATTGACATATTATAAAATCTATAGGCAGTGAAATATGACAAAATAATAACCATTCAGTGTTCAAAAGGGTGTAGGATAAAGTAAGGAACTTTTCTAATCCTACCCCTTTTTTTCCCCCTTTTTGTTAAACCTCAAGCCAAAAAAACCCTTTCAAAATAAAAGCAAGATAATTAAGGATTATTTTTTAAATATCTGTTACTTATTTAATGTTCTACATGTTTTCATTTCTTCAGCACAGATTCACTCCTGTTGTTGTCATACATTGATATTTAACATCCGTCCTCACTAATTGCTTTTTGAACATGGATATTCCTCTTAGCTTGTTTTTACCTTCCCTCAGTTAGACACAGTTTGGTAGCTGCTGATGTTTGACTCTGTAGATGATTTGAGTAGTTTTGAAGTCGACCAGATCCTTAAACGTTAGTGATTTTAGTTTGAAGAAGAGTTGGTTTCTTGCTAATCTGTCAGACGCTTTATTTACAATTCTTATGGCTCTTTTTTCTCGCAGGATGGATATGGGTTCTGTGTTTGTTTTGTATGTTTTCCTCCATACTTCCACACAGTAGGACACAGTATAACCATCATATTGAATTTCTAGTGTTTTAACCTTCCTGTCGTCCTCCCGGGTCAAATTGACCCCGTCTGTTTTGACTGTTCCTTCCTTCCTTCCTTTCCTACCTTCCTTCCTTCCTTCCTTCCTTCCTTCCTTCCTTCTTCCTCCCTCCCTCCTGCCTTCCTTCCTCCCTCCCTTCCTTCCTTCCTCATTTCCTTCCTTTTTCCTCCATTCCTTCCTTGACTTGAGGACAACAGTAGTATTAAAGTCATGGATGTTCATAAAACTCTCTTTTATTTAGTGATGTAATGCAGAACAGATATAAACCTGAATTAAAACTTCAAAGAATATTCAATTTACAGACTATGACCATGACTAATAAACTAATACACATACATAGGAAAAGTAGCATGAGCAGCAACAGTAGCATCACTATGTCACCTATGTCCACACATGATGCCTTCAGGTACCATATTGTTTGTAGGCCACCTGTGTTTTTGCTCGGAGCTCAATACATAATCACTGTAGTTATATAAAACTGAAGACAATAGATCATGACTTGATGACATAATTCAGCTCGTACTGAGTCTCTTGCAATGCCCAGCTATTCCAAACAAGCCCATAACTCAGGCTGGGTCTCCAATGACTGATCCCTGCTGACTGTGAAATATCTCTACAGGAGGACACATCTCAGCTGTCACACTGCAGGTCTCATGTGAAAACTCAGCAGGACTTTTTTTGGCTAACTGGAGCTTCCCTGACCCAAAAATGTTATTCCTGTCTGTACAGAAAAGCTCTACAGGGATAAACAGTCTTCTCTCCACTACAACTGAGCTTGCTGTGAAAAACAAAAAAAAAAAACATCCAAACTGATGCAATTGAGAAAACTTCGAAATTATAGAGAATTTGCGCAGAGAATTTGACAACTTTTTTTTCTCGATTTCATCTCTCGAAATTGGACGATATTCCAAAAAATCCCGAGACCAGGAGCAATTCTGGATTAAATCCCAGATGGACCAAAGCAATCGCCACAAGGCAGGAGGCCCGGTCGAAGCCAAGTGAAGCAATAGCTGTGTAGTTAAGCCTAATCATTGCAGCACAGACTGGCAAGCACAGACTAGATTGGGTGGAGGGTGAACAGAGGAGTGTTGAAGCAAGTATCTGCATTTGTGTATGTATGTGTGTGTGTATGTGTGTGTGTGTGTGTGTGTGTGTGTGTGTGTGTGTGTGTGCATAGGATTGGAGCTCTCAGGGGAGCTGAGGCGAGCCAAGACCCGGTGTGTGATCATCATCGCTACGGGACAGCGAGAAGAGTGCACGGCTTATTAAGGGGATCACCACAGGAGGGCGAGTCGATCACAGAGCCAGCTGGAGTTTCCTCAAAGCAGTTAGGAGCAGGGAGACAGAGAGCGATAAAGAGAGAGAGAGAGAGAGAGAGAGAGAGAGAGAGAGAGAGAGAGAGAGAGAGAGAGAGAGAGAGAGAGAGAGAGAGAGAGAGAGAGAGAGAGAGAGAGAGAGAGAGAGAGAGAGAGAGAGAGAGAGAGAGAGAGAGAGAGAGAGAGAGAGAGAGAGAGAGAGAGAGAGAGAGAGAGAGAGAGAGAGAGAGAGAGAGCCTGACACAGAAAGAGACTAAGAGAGAGATAAATGTAGACAATAATCATAGACACGGTGTAAGACAGAGTAAGAGGCAGCTGGATAAGTAGGCAATTAGCATCGAATAATCAAATAAATATCAAATCAATCTACCATCACAGTCTTTTCCAAAGTATCCAAGGAATGTCCGAAGGATAAGACTTCATGCTGGCAGCCTGATAATTGACCAATCCTACAGATGTTAGGAGTGAAATTGAGCATCAGAAAGACAATTTGTCATTTTATTCAGTGCAATACATCTTAGTAAACACATCTAGGATTCCTCACAAGGTCCCATTGGAAAGCTTGCATGTTGAGGTGAATGTGTTTGACTGTTCATGCCTGGTTTGACAACATTTGAGCATGCACAGTTAGGCTTGAGACACCTGTTTCTGGTCTCTGGTCTCTAGTGCCCTGATCTCCTTTGCAGTTGCACATCATGCAGGTAGTGATTAGTCAGGTTTCAATATGTCATCTCACACGGTTTTTGGACAAAGAACTTGTGGCATCATCAAAGCCCAACATTATGCTACTATGACAATGTTTCTAGTAGGGCTGCATGACATGGACAAATGATCCTCTCTTGATATTGAAGCCAAATATCTCGATATCGATATGACTATGATTTCATATAGTGCTGGGCGGGAGTGTTGGCAGCTCTGATATTACTACTAGTGTGGAATTCTACAATATTCACTCATCATGACAGTAAAATAGCATAATGATACCAAATGGACATTACAGTGCAGTTTATAAGTCACAGTAGACCAATAACTCTTAAACTGCCAAAATAAACTTTTCTTTGCAACCTCTACTTTGCAATAATACTTGTTGCATGTTCATAACCAGATATAGACACGATAACGGCATATCATTCATCCCTAGTTTCTACCTGTTAGACTTTACTGTGGACAATTTCACTGAGGAATGACTTTGTGTTTAAGTTTGAAAATTGTGAAATCTGCCCACAGCCAGATCTGCAGATTATCCAAAGCAACCCAGACATTGTCACTACTGTGAGCTCTGCAGATGATATTTTGACAATGACTATATTGAGGCAGAAATCTCAGCAAATAAAACCCAAAGCATCTGCATGACTACATATCACAAGGCCTAAGCCAGGAAAGTTTATAATTGTGTGTGAAATTGTATTTTTTCTTGACAGTGAATTGGTGGAGCTTTGCACCAACAATACTGACTGCACTCAAGTGAAGAAGTGGCTCTATTAAAATCAACTGTGTGGCAGAAAGTACTGTAATGTTTACTTTGCTGCTGAGAAATGGAGATACGACTCTATCCTCTACAAAAGGGACTTCTTGTGAGGATTCCCCAAAGAAATTGCCATATACTGACCAATTTTTTTGGTTCCCTTTGCCCCCCATCAATCCCCTCCAGGATATATGTAGGTCATTTTACAGTTGTAACAGTAACACAGTTGTAAATAGCAACATGAATAATAGATGCATTTCATTCAGGTTCAGTACCAGAGTCCAGGTGTTGGGTGTGCAGACTTACTGGAATCATCCATGTGTGCTGATCTTTTACTTTCATAAGTCAAAATATGTGTTAAGTAGTGCTGCTGTTTTTTCATGAGTGGCATAATAACCCCTCATATAATGTTTTTTTTGTACAAATTAAATAAATAAGATACAACACATTAGGTTTAGCTTTCAAGGTGCCGGTATGTGGTTTAAGTTATCTTTTGGACAGAGCCTGGATAGCTTTTTGCAGCTCTTTGTGCTAAGATTAGCGAGATGGTTGGTGGCTGTTCATCTTCTCAGGTAACTCTTAGGAAGACAGCAAGCGTTTCCTTTAAAGGCTCCTGAGACCTAAGATCTAGACGTTCGATTGTCTCCTGCTGTGAGCTGAGATGAATGATTGTTAGATTCTGTTTCATCTAGGTTTTTAAGATTAGGCATGCTCCTACACACACACACACACACACATGCACACGCACACACACACACTTTTATATCTAGCTTTGACATCAGTTGACAGCTCTCAGAAACATTTACTTTGTACTTTTTATCAGTTTTTTTTTTATATTATTATTTTTTTCGAATAAATTTTCTGTCAACATTGTTTAAACAGCTTTCCAATGACTAGATGTTAATGTGTTGGTTGTAACTACATGCTGAAAAATAAGTGTTATTTAGACACCTAAAACTTCCAATTTAAACGCTAACATACAGTATATATTAGATTTGATCTGTAAAAAATCACCAAATTATGCTCCCTGGGATTATTTTTAAATAAATATGATATGATACAATACAATATGATAAGATACGATATGATACAATACAATACGATCAAGATACGATATGATACAATACAATATGATAAAGATACGATATGATACAATACGATAAAGATACGATATGATACAATACAATACGATGAAGATACGATATGATACAATACGATGAAGATACGATATGATACAATACGATGAAGATTCGATATGATACAATACAATAAGATACAGTACAATACGATATGATACAATACGATAAAGATACGATATGATACAATATGATATGATACAATACGATAAAGATACGATATGATACAATACGATATGATACAATATGATATGATACAATACGATATGATACAATACGATATGATACAATATGATATGATACAATATGATATGATACAATATGATATGATACAATACGATAAAGATACGATATGATACAATATGATATGATACAATACGATAAAGATACGATATGATACAATACGATAAAGATACGATATGATACAATACGATAAAGATACGATATGATACAATATGATATGATACAATACGATACGATATGATATGATATATTACGATGATACAATACAATACAATATGATACAATACGATATGATACAATACAATACGATAAAGATACGGTATGATATGATACCATAAGATACAATACGATAAGATATGATACAACATTCTTTATCGTTCCCTAAGGGTAAATTTGTCTTGGACTCAAAAGGCTGTGCACATAAACGCCTCCACGTTTACAGTGAACAAACTACAAATGAACAAAAGTAGCACCAGCTGTTTCAATCACAACAGTAAATTACACCTAACAAAATATTCCACTCACTCCATGGTAAAACACAATATTGCTCACACCCCATAATCAAACACCATGAGACCACTGCACAATCCCTACAGCCTCAAGCAGCATCGTTTCAAAGTTTGATAGAAGTAGGAACAAATTAGTTTTTAAATAAGTTGAGTTTACAGTAGGGGACTCTGTATCTGTATTGTCTGCCAGAGGGCAAGAGCTCATATTATTCTGTGTGGAGGATGTGTGATGGGTTGGTCATTATCCTCTGAGCTTGCCTCGTATATCGACTGGAGGGGCTGGTATTCATTCCTCCTCATCACCTTCATGGTGGTGTGTACCCCAGACAAGCAAGCTTAGTTTTTACTTGCCGTACCATGCTGACATCCCATATCTAACTAAGCTCTCTAGTACTGATAAAATAAAAACATAATTGTCTGTTCCACACCATACACTCTAAAAATAGGATCTGCTGAAGGTGTCATCCAAGTGAGCGCCGAGATACTAGTACGAGCAGACCTGATTGATGTGTGTATTATGGTAAATGGACTGTACTTATATAGCACTTTTCTAGTTGTTATCACCACTCACAGCGCTTTTACACTACATGTCACATTCACCCATTCATACACATTCACAACTGCTCCATACAGGAAAAACAGCTGCATTGACATTTGCGGGCTGAAAGGTATAGGTGTGTTGAACCTGTCATGTGTGAGCGGTTGAACCTTTGTCCACGCCCAGCTGTGATGTGGTCAGCCATGGTTTCACATTCTGAGACTCTGCAGAGGCCAAAAACCAGGCAGGGAGTTCTGGTCCTCTGAAATGAGGCCAACGCGGAAGTAACTTAGAACTGCATTCTATCAAAAGGCCACCAGGGGGCGACCGTCTCTATACAAGTCAATGGAGAATTCACCAACTTCTCACTTGATTTCTAACCTCAGTAAACGTTTTCAAAATGTGTTTATGGTCTCAATCGCTAGTTTAAAGCCTTCTTCAATGCAGTATGATGTTCATTTGGGACATTTTGGCCTCCCTGATTTTATATTTGACGATAAAGCAGGGTATACATTAGGGCGTGGCTACGTCCTGATTGACAGGTTGATTGCCCAATGTCCTCGAGATCCAGCCCTCGTAACCATAGCAACCTCCCCGCTCCGCCCATGGCCCCGCCTCATGCCCATATAAGTAGAATCCGTGTTTTTATTTTTCCCAGCATGCACCTGAAATGTTCAAGATGGCGCTGCCTAGATTAGAAACTATTGGCGTTCGAGCAGCAGTCCACAAACCAATGGGTGACGTCACGGATGTTACGTCCATTTCTTTTATACAGTCTATGCCAAAAACACAGTGAAAGTCACCCTGTTGTTAAATGATAATTCCTCCTCAGTATTCAGCATTAATAATGCTAATTTGAATCCTTTTGTTTCTGATGTGCAGCTGTCTGGCCCGAGAGCCAAAATACACAAGTAAAAAACAAGACAGTCGTGTTTTGAACAAGTCACTCTCAAGTCTATCTCTCTTTGACACACAAACACACACTCTAGCACACACTCATACACAAACACTCATACACAGTGTGGTGCCTTAACACAAATGCCCATATACATCCTGTCATACACACACATGTACACAAACACACACACACACAGTCAAAGTCCTTAGGTCATTTTGTTAATTAATGAGGCTGTACAACAACCCAGCATGGAGTTAATTAGAAAGCCTGTCACCTCCTGCAAGCCTGGCGGATATCACTGTTTCCCCAGGCCGCATTCAGCCACTATCACACAATACACAGGCACACACACACACACCCACACACACACACAGTCACATGCAAAGGTGGTCGGTCTTTGACATGGCAACTGACTAGATGACGCGGGTAATCTCTGCAGTGTGGCTGTTTGCTCATTTTGCAGGTAAAGCAGGAATTTTGAATCTTAGTCAAGTAAGAAAAATGAAAAAAAAACAAAAACTGTGAAAAAGCCCAGTGGATTGAAAAGAAATGGGTTTTAGTTTTTTTGCTTTCTTTATACTTTTAGGCATTAGCTGTCGCTGTCCTCCTTTAATCCCACATTCGAGCAAGAAAAAGTTTGGATAGAAAGAGCTCAGAGTCACAGGGGGCTGTCACTGTACTTCAGACCAATAAAACAAATCTCTGGAGTACATGTTTCTACTAAAAGTGAAAACTGTTTCCAATTCATCAGCCAGTCAAAGGGCTTTCTGTGTGTAACTTGTATTATTGAAAGAATTTTGTGGAAGTCGGAGAGGCTATGAAGTGTCACACAAATAAAACCTCAAAAACTAATCAGATTCACACACATCAGGCAGTTTGTTTCGGTTTGAAGAAAGAAATTGGACTCATTGAAATTCATACACATGACTCATGTCTGTATTTTTTTTTTTTTTTTTTTTTTAGAACAATCACTTTTTAAAACTTTAAACTTTTAATGGATTCAATTTTTTACTTCTATCTCAATAAAATGTTGGCAAAGTAAAATGGAAATATATCTCCCTTAGCTGTTTATTTTAGTGGGTTTTTTCCATTTACACCCCCGTGTCTACTTGAGAGCCTGCCAGATACACACAGTCACCAAAACATGTGCACACACACACCCACTTTGTGATATTCAACAAAGGTCTTCTTCATATCATGCATATCTACACTACTAGATATGAAACTACAATACACACATTAAACTGCTTAAACTCTCCCTCACACACACATATACACACACACACACACACTTAAACTCTCCCTCACACACACATATACACACACACACACACACACACACTCTGTTACATGCAAGGAGATGTTCATGGCCTGTGGGATTTGTAGGTGAGTCTCAGGCTCAGTGGGACTAATTTGAATTTAGCAGTAACATTTTGTTCCATCTTTGATTGCAAGTACAATCAGGTCTTAAGTTTCACACTCCCCGTTCTTAGCTTTAAGGAGTCACGAATGAATTCTGGTACATTTTAACTTGGAGAAGGATTTGTTCTTTTTAACTTTTAACGTTGTAAGTATTTGGGTCATGCCTCTACCTGGAGTCATTTCCTGGGAGTACAGTATTTGGATAAACTTGAAATCCACAGATCAGCAATAATCATCAGTCAGGTCGAAAGTGATGAAAACTAAGTTAGAAACATTAGAAATAAAGACTGGATATCATCATTTCTGTTACCCACAACCAATCAGAGAAGAGTTTTCAGTCTCCAATACAACTTTACCCATTTTTTCTATTTTAACCTTCCTGTCGTCCTCCCGGGTCAAATCGACCCCATCTGTTTTGACTGTTCCTTCTTTCCTCCCTCCCTCCTTCTCTCTTTCTTTCCTTCCTCTCACTTTCCCCTCTTCCTTCCTCCCTTCCTTTCTTCTTTCCTTCCTCCATCCCCCTTTCTTCCTTCCTTCTGTCCACCCTTCCTTCTTCTTTCCTTCCCGTTTCCTTCTTTCCTATGTCCTTTCCTTCCTTCCTCTTTTCCTTTCTCCCTCCCGCCCTCCCTCCTTCCTTCTTTCCTCTCTCCCTCCTACGTTCCTTCCTTCCTTCCTTCTTTCCCCGTCCTTCCTTCCTCCCTTCCATCATTCCTTCCATCTTCCTTCCTTCCTCCCTCCCTTCCTCCTTCCTTCTTTCCTCTCTCCCTCCTACCTTCCTTGCTTCCTTCTTTCCTTCCTTCTTCCTTCCTTCTTTCCATCATTCCTTCCATCTTCCTTCCTTCCTTTCTCCCTCCCTCCTTCCTTCTTTCCTCTCTCCCTCCTACCTTCCTACCTTCCTCCCTTCCATCATTCCTTCCATCATTCCTTCCTTCCTTCCTTCCTTCCTTCCTTCTTCCTCCCTTCCATCATTCCTTCCTTCATCATGTATCCAATATGATACACTTGACGATACAGGGTTAATTTTCACCAAAACACACAGCTATGACATATTATTATCATTACTATTATTACTATTATTGCCTAAATAAGTACGTTAGATAGTGTAATAATACTGACTCTGCTTTTATCTCTGGTTATTCAGTGGCTGGCTCTTTGCTATTCTCACTTGCTAGCTACTACTTGTATCTGTCTGCCATTAGGTGATGGGCAGGTTATGTACAGTGGGTTTATTGGAGCTTTTTTCCCCTCAGCTGCCTACTGCTACTGGAAATGTGTTTGAGGATTTATCGGCAATAAAACCCAAAATTTATGTGTAAAAAAAAAAAAAATGAATCTAACACAAAAAAGCCCCCCAAACTAGCTCGCTGTTATAACTTATGAGGCTGTGAAATTGGACTCAGAACAGCCCAACATCTCTAACTTATAGGTCTCGGTTTCCTGTATCTATACTGCTTAAAGAAATAGTTTGTTTGCAGTTTTTAGATATCTTCATCCACCAATTGTTTCAGAAATGGAGAGTGCAGATTGAGTATTTTTGACTATCTACCAGCACCGATGTGCTCTGGCAGCGTTTCAGGCTTGTGTGCAGCAGTTTGCCATGATCCACATGACTAACTCCAGCAAGCTATTCTGTTTTATGCACACCGGTAATAATACAAATCACTGCCAACTTTGTCTACTAACAATCTGAGCCTCTCTGCTGGGAAACATATTTACCACCTGTGTTCTGTAAACACAGCATCAGCAGCTTTGGATGGGACTACGCACATTTTACCCGTTAGACTGAGGAATTTACAGCCTTTAAAAAAAAAAAATCAGTTTTCTCCAGTCGAAGGACACCAATTTCCAAAATAATTGTGACTTTCTACTACATAAGTGATTTAGTTTGAAGAAATCTCGCTCATGTTTACAGCGGTGAAATTCCTCTTTAACCTTTGTGTCGTCCTCCCGGGTCAAATTGACCCCGTCTGTTTTAAGTGTTCCTCCCTTCTTCCGTCTGTCCTTCCTTCCTTCCTTCTTTACTTGCTCCCTTCCTTCCTTCCTCCCTCCTTTCCTTCCTTCTTCCTTCCTTCCTTCTCTCCTTCCTTCCTCCCTCCTTTCCTTCTTTCTTCCTTCCTTCCTCCCTCGTTTAATTCCTTCCTTCCTTCCTTCCTTCCTTCCTTCTTCCTCCTTTCCTTCCTTCTTCCTCCCTTCCATCCTTCCTTCCTTCCTCCTTTCCTTCCTTCCTTCTCCCTTCCTTCATTCCTCCTTTCCTTCCTTCCTTCCTTCCTCCCTTCCATCCATCCTTCCTTCCTTTCCTTCCTCCTTTCCTTCCTTTCTTCCTTCCTTCCTGCCTTCGTTCCTTCCTTCCTTCCTTCCTTCCTCCCTTCCATCCATCCTTCCTTCCTTCCTCCCTCCCTTCCTTCCTTCCTCCTCCCTTCCTTCTTGACTCGAGGACAACAGGAGGGTTAATGGACTAAAACTAAAAGATTCTGGGAAGACCTCATCTAGAAACTCTTGTAATTAGTTTTTGAAGAATCCTCTTTGGAGGTTGAGCTATTTGTAGATGATCCACGAGGCGATACTCAAAGGAACTCATTATGTTTCCCAATAGCACCTTTAAAGAAAAAAAAAAAAAAAAAAAAAAAGGCATCAACATCATCATGATTGGCACCTGGGTGAACAAAGCAATTTCAATTTAATTTAATTGTATACATGATGTCAACCGTTATTCATTATTCACTGATGAAGAAGAAGAAAAAAAAAAGTGTCAGGTTAATATAGTAAAATTAAAATATTTTGTGAATTGTGCAGATGTCACCTGATTCTTTCAAAATGACTGGTGACAAAAAAAAAAGTATTGTTCTTTTATAAAAGCTGGGTAAGTTGATTGGATCCTCCGTTGGGAGTGGAGAATAGAAAGAGAGTGACAAAAATAAAGCAGAGGGAGTAACTGTAGCCGAGTGAGACAGCAGGTGATAGAAAGAGAAAAAAACAGAGCTGGAAATAGGGTGAGAATGAGAGAGAGAGAGAGAGTTGGCATGAAAACCATATGTTAATCCTGAAACTAATATTGTAATATTGTGTGTAGCCCAAAGCTGATGAATTTGGCAGTGAAAGCTATGAAGCTGGCAGCAACACAGCTCCTGTAATATTTTTAGTGTGTTACCATCAGGGTGAAAACATACCAGCCCCCAGTAAAATACCAACAAGGATACATGAAATAAACACATGAATAAATCCAGTTTTGTGTATCTTCGTCCACTAACCATCAGAAGAGCGGCGGTTCGGTCTCCGGCTCTTCCGGCCCTCATGTCAGAGTGTCCTTGGGCGAGATAGTGAACTCTAAATGGCTCCTGACGACTGTGCCAGCTGTGTGTTATTGTGTGTCTGTGTGTGAATGAACATTAGATTAGATCCTGTTGAGCAGGTTGGCACCTTGCGTTATAGCTTCTGCCGTCAGCATGTGAATGTGTGAATGTTAGATTTGTAGTGTAAAGTGCTTTAAGTGGTTGGAAGACTAGAAAGGTGCCACATTAACGCAGTCTATTTACCATTTAATTTGTAGGAAACTTGATGTGACTCAAACGCTGCAGATCGTGTCATTCTTAACTGTTAATATTTGTTTAAATTAATCATCAATCACCAATTTTAACCAAATAGCATATACAGTAAACGCATACAGGTGTAGATCAGGCGGGGAGTTCTGGTCCTCTGAAATGAGGCCAACGCGGAAGTAACTTAGAACTGCATTCTATCAAAAGGCCACCAGGGGGCGACCGTCTCTATACAAGTCAATGGAGAATTCACCAACTTCTCACTTGATTTCTAACCTCAGTAAACGTTTTCAAAATGTGTTTATGGTCTCAATCGCTAGTTTAAAGCCTTCTTCAATGCAGTATGATGTTCATTTGGGACATTTTGGCCTCCCTGATTTTATATATGACGATAAAGCAGGGTATGCATTAGGGCGTGGCTACGTCCTGATTGACAGGTTGATTGACCAATGTCCTCAAGATCCAGCCCTCGCAACCTTAGCAACCTCCCTGCTCCGCCCATGACCCCGCCTCATGCCCATATAAGTAGAATCCGTGTTTTTATTTTTCCCAGCATGCACCTGAAATTTTCAAGATGATGCTGCCTAGATTGGAAGCTATTGGCGTCCAAGCAGCAGTCCACAAACGTCCATTTCTTCTATACACTCTATGGTATAGATACAGTACCAGCCAAAACTATACAAACATACAAACATGTGTATGCATATCGGTTACATTAAACATGTACAAACACATTTCAACAATCTCTCTTTCTCTTTCGTCTTAACCGATATGTGAAAAGTAGGCATCAATCAGTCAATCAATACATCGATCTTTATTTATATAGCGCCAAATCACAATGAAAGTCAGACTGTCAACATTGGAAATAATAGGTCCAGGACAGGAATCTGTGATACTAACATCTACAATCCCAGGTTACCTGTGAGACGAGAGAGTACAGAGAACTCCTTTAGTTAGTGAATGTATACCATCATATATCCTATGTATATTTACATGAGCACACACAGTCTCTTTTTTAATGAGTTTGTGCCTTCGCCCAAAATGAAAGTATGAAAAAACTCCACTATAAATTGGCAGCAGTAGTTGTAAGTGACCATGACTGTGAGGAGACCGGTTTTAATGCTTGGAAGTAGGCGTGACAATGGGCGAGATGGGCGGCCCCATCGGCCAGTTAGAAGTTTAACTCAGAAATCTTATTTATATGTTAACCTGACAAACTGAAATTACAATTTTAGAAACTTTAATTCATTTGTATAATTTCGTATAATTGATTTTTCATTTGGAAAATTGAACTGATAAGTGTTAGATAAATAATATACATATGCACATAAATGCTGATTAATTACATTTGGCATTCATGACACTTAGCTCATCCATTCATTAGACTGAATCCATCAATTTGCATAGCTGGACTAGATGACTCAGCCTTTGGGTATTCTAGGTGTGTGTGTGTGTGTGTGTGTGTGTGTGTGTGTGTGTGTGTGTGTGTGTGTGTGTGTGTGTGTGTGTGTGTGTGTGTGTGTGTGTGTGTGTGTGTGTGTGTGTGTGTGTGTGTGTGTGTTGCTCAGTATGTGCTGCAGTGTGTGACAGACAGCTGAACATTATCTCTGCTGCACACACCACTCTGCTCCGCTCATGACCCATTTAACTTCCTCTGTACACCACTGACACACTCCCGTTACCCACGGCAACGCATGGATCAAGCACATGTGTATGGAAGTGTCGGTGTGTGTATTGCTGTGTCAGAAAGTATGTTTTGAACGGTATCTGCATCTTTATCAGAGAAAGTTTAGCTTGATCATGTATGTGTGTGTAAAAGTACAAGTTTGTGTTTGTGGGAATTTAGTATACTGCAAAACTCTAGTAAGTTTTCAGAAGGTTTACAAATTTGCATTAATTAAGCATGAAGTTCAGCATCTTTCTAAGAAAGAAACACTATAGAAAGAACTTTTTTCTTTCTTGATGATGATAACTGCATTCTGTTTTCAACTCTTTTATCTCTTACATACTGTTCATATTCTGATTCATTCATTCCCCATCAGTTATTAATCAATGTTTGATTAATCCTTAATGAAGCTGTCAGAGTGAACACAGTGTATACTAATTTTTTTATAGGAAAAAGAAGAAATTCACAATCACTATTTTATGGTCCAGAAGAACATTTATTTTATAGAATATTAAAAAACACAACATGTTTAAATTATGGTTTTTGAGTTGTGTACATTTGCATCAACAAACGTGCATCGGCTGCACAAAAATAAAAAAATAGGCTTTTTATTTCCATATTTGTGTATCTGGCATTTTTACAGATCTCAAATATCAAAAAGGGGTAAAATCTGGCCCTGAACAGTATGTAAGGGTTAAACATTAAGGTGATCTTTAGTCAAGTATTATATTTCATCTACGTTTAAGCAGACTATACTATAATTATACTAACCAGACTATACCTGTACCTATAGGTCAGAACACCCATGTCAAGGTTATTAAATGAAATGTTTTCATTACAGACCAGCATCAACATGATTGGCACTTGGGTGTATAAAGCATTCCCTAGTTTTATTTCATTTTATAATATGAGGTCGATTTTTATTCATTATTCATTGAAAAAAAAAAAAAAGTCTCAAAGACATGGCACTGAGACAGCGCACCTGGCCTGTAACTGACTGTTGGCGGCGGTGCTGAATCATTCTTCTATCAATGCAGGTAGGTGCTGCCGGCTTTCCTCATAGCTGACATATTAAAATGCGGCTGGCAACCTATTTTTCTTCTCTCTTGCTCTTTAGAACAAGCTTGTCTGACTAAGTGGCTTCACTGTATGCTTTCTTACACAAAAGGCCTGCTTGGCTCCATAAGTGACATTTTGCTTTTATGGATAGTAGAGGATATATCAGCTTATTGGAGAAGCTGTTCAGTAAACATGCCATAATACAAAGGACAATGCCTAAGTCTCTAAATTTGCTTCTACATTACCAAACACTTAGGATAACCAATGCTAATGTGTATTTCAGCTTATAGCCGACTTTTGGTTTCATTGAACCCCTGCAGTTATCACACATACTGCCACGAAAAAAGCTTTCCATTTCACTTTTAACATTTCTTAATGTTATCCTTGCAGTGCTAGTGATTTCCATTTGTTTCTCATATTGGTTCCAACCAGTACTTATGGGTGTCTCTTGCCAAGTGTATCAACAATAGCTGGAAAACATATACGAAAACACGTGTTCCCCAATGTGTTACTCTCTACCTTTTATCTCTCTTTTTTTTGTTGTACAGCTTGCTCCCCTATAAGTTTATATCTCTCTATGCATGCATCATCTCCTCCTATAACTCTTCCCCCCCTTTATGTCTGGAGATGTTTTTCAAACTCAAAGACAAACCCACGGAAATTTCCGGAGCACAGCCGGGTTTTTACATCCTACTTGGTTCATGCTCATAGTGTGTGTATCTGTGTGTGTGTGTGTGTGTGTGTGTGTGTGTGTGTGTATGCTCAATTATCTTGAATTTTCTCATATGTCACTTTGGGGAGAAGGTGCCAGAAAATCCTTAGTAGCATTCTGGGGAAATATATGTTGTATGTATAGGTGTGTTTATTTTATGTAACCCAGAAGACTTCAGAGACAGGCGAAGGGAAAGTGTTTACTCTGCAGTTCTCAACTATAATTTGTTCTCTCCTCCTGTTTTCTCTCCTTTTCCTCTACCTATCATCTTGCTCACTTGTCCATTCATCTCCCAGTGTGTGCTGCATGAGATGTCTGTGACTAAATGTCTCAGGTTTTTTGCAGATGTAAACTTTTGTACAATTCACCTCATCTCTCATTTTACTCACAAAGCTACAAATGGTCTATTACAGTTGCAGCCATCAATCGAGGTGTTTCTACATGCGTTCATCTACAATTCCTCCTGCAGTAACTTTTCACTGTAGAATTAGTACGATACGAATTTCTGTCTTTGCACTGATTGGTTTTTGTGGCTCATACAGACACGAATACAAGTGCTGCAGTAGATGAACTGTACAGTATAAAGTGGGACCTTTTCAACACTGGTTCAGTCCCAGTTTAAAGCGATGGTTCGGTGTAATTTCGACCTAGTGTCATATGCACCATGAGGTCTATCTAATCAGCGCCACAGCCCCTTTTTTTCACGATAAAGCAGGGTATGCATTAAGGCGTGGCTACGTCGTGATTGACAGGTTGATTGCCCAATGTCCTAAAGATCCAGCCCTCGCAACCTCCCCGCTCCCCCCATGGCTCCGCCCATGGTCCCGCCTCATGCCCATATAACTAGAATCCTTGTTTTTATTTTTCCCAGCATGCACCTGAAATTTTCAAGATGGCGCTGCCTAGATTAGAAACTATTGGCTACCGAGCATCAGTCCACAAACCAATGGGTGACGTCACAGATGTTACGTTAATATCTTTTATACAGTTACAAAGTGGAATGACAAAAACAAGAAGACATTATCCATGTAACAGGTCAAGATTTAATGTTAACATCAGTTGAAATTGGATCTTAAATGAATCTGAGGTCAAACAGGGTCACAGGGTTTGTTAAACTGTAATGAAATACAGGGGGAAAAGATTAAATTAAAGGGTTGGTTCGGCCACATTTCAAAAAACATATTCTCTCACTTATGTCTAATGGTTTTGAGATATCTATCTTTAAAATAAATCCTTTCAGTTAAATACACTGGTGCTGAATGGAGTTTGATTTATGGTGCTAAAAAATTGATTAGCAACATCTCCTGCCAAACATAATTACACAGTCAGTCAGTCAGTTGGGATTATCGGCAGAACAAACAATCTACAGTCTGCAGGAGACGAGACAGCGGCCACAGAAAGGTCTGTGGATTATACAGAGTAACAAGGATAATGCTGCTGGAAAGACACTCTGCTGTCACTTTCACTTCCATTATATTGAGTTTGCCACAGAAATCTGAGTGGCAGATACTCTTAAAACATCAATAAATAAACACAACACTTTAAGTACTACAAGTGCGAAGTTAGACAATGCGTTTTGTTTGTTTTGATGCACAGACCCTTCAATCTGACAGTCAACATTTTGTCTTCAGGTAACTAGATACACTAACCTCCAGTGATTCTTTGAGTCAGCAGTCACATTCACAAAGCCACTGCCAAGCCTTTTCACTGGAAGTAAGTCGTCTGACGTTAATTAGCTCAAGAAATTTCTCTTCTTTGTGTATCATGTCGAAATCTGCTTCGGGATACATTATGCAAATTAATCCAAGGTGTCTGTCAACAACGCTCGACTGTCACTTCAACACTTCACTGATGTTTACACTACATTATAATTTAGCCTTTCAGAGGACAATCCTACTTATCAGACTAGATCCTTGCCTGACAGGACGGCCGAGGCGAGGGGCAGGAGAACAAAAGCTAAGGGAGGGAGTGGGAGAGTTGATGGACAAGTGAGGAGGAGACAGTAATTGTGATATAATGAAGACTTACAAGTAAAAGTATGTCTTGTGAGTCCTTATGTAATGTTGAGAATGTACCACATATAACACCAATATACATTTTGTTTTATTGTATGCTGTATTCACTGTGGACTAGGATTACCTGTGGGACCTCATGTGATTTAGATATTCACCAGTCATTGTTTCATGTGTCACTTTAGTATTAAAACATTGTCTCAGTTACATTTAGTACGTACGACGGAGTATTAGGGCCACATTGAGGAAAAAAAACAAACAAACTTCAAGAATAAAGTCATAATATTCTAACCTGTTGTTTTAGAGGAAGTTGGTAAAATGAGGGCCGTGGAGGATTTTGTGGAGTTGTACTTTAGGATAGGTTTCACAAACATGGAGATACTTAATCTTTTGGCACATCAGCATCATATCATCATAAGTATTAGGACTTTAAAAAGAATATGCAAGAAAATGCATCTTTTCCGGAGAAAGTACCAGACGGACTTGGAGGAAATTGCTGCTTTTGTGGAGGGGGTAAATAGCTGGAACTGGTCGACTGCAGGGTTATCAACAATCCGACTGATAATTAAGATTCTGGATCCAGAGGGAGTCGAGCTCTGAACATACTGTTGTGACAATATTCGATAAGTTTCTCGTTGTTCAAAATATTGAAGTTCAAAATTAAATCAAATCAAAGATCATCAGGAGTCGTCCAGCTGAATGCAGTTAGAGTTTTATTGTCGACAGCAAAACCCGGAATCACGATACACAGACATAATCCATGCATGCATACGTGACACAAAGAGATAAGACTCTTGGGGAGTCTTTTTATACTGTCAAAAGTTGTATCCCCTCCCCATGTTTGGTGTACGTTTAACCAATCAGCTTTCTTCCAAAACATGATCTTACCCCTTGGCACCAAATCTTGAGATGCCCTCACTGCAGGTGCATCGGCCTTATAAGGCCTTAAGTTTTGTTTTTTTCCCTACACAGCTGCTGTTTTGCTCAGCAGATCTTGGCGCAAGTCATGTCAAGGTCACCCTGACCCGTTACCTTATTTCAACTGCATTCGTTTTCAATAATAGTGATTATAATGATTATAATAATGAAAATGAAAGTAATGCATATTTCATTTAAACACATATATTGTAGTTTTCATACTTATTCAATCATAAAGTACTTATTCACTTAGTAGTTGCAGAATCACATATACTTCTTCATTTAACATAATGCCTTCAGATATGATCACCTTTAGCATACGATGGTCAACAATCAAGTACCCTTTTAACAGATACAACATTGTTCATTATTAGTAATTATCCCCTAAATTTTACACTACAATACCAAAAGCAAAAGTGCAAAAACATTGATCAATCTTGGACATTTTTGTGAAGTATGCATATTTACATCCTAACAAACAGAGAGACACAATATAGATATAGCTCTCATCTCTATTAGAACAGGTAGAAATATGAAGCTACCATCAGTAACTAATCAGATAAACACTGGAAACATGTGGAAATGCTCTGCCCAAAATATTCAACTTATGTCTATTTTCAGCTATGGTCACTGTTATAACTCATTAATTTAATCCATACATCAACAACAACAAAAAAAGGGGGGCAAAGTGTAAAGCAAACAGGCATTTATTGCTTTGGAGCAGCATCTACCCTTTAACAATTATTATGCAGGTTTTAGAACAATCTTTTTTTTTTCAGGAGAAACTAAGGCATTGCAACATTTCTATCTCTCATACAGTTTGCCATTCAGCATGAAAGTTTGAATCCCTTTTTATTCAACTTCACTGCTTCTGTAGTTCCTGCTTTCTGCCTTTGTAGGGCAGTATAGCTGCTTGAAGTTACAGTCTCTTTCCTCATTCAGCTCCTGTAGGAAGACTGAGGTAGACTGAGTTGTTTTCAGATATCCTTATGCCCTGCAACGATCAGTTCAATGGGCATTGTTCTCAGCAGGAAGAAATGACTTATTGTGGTGTAAAGTCATCCAGTCAGTCAATCTACAATCCAAGCCGAGGATTTGAGTGAATTTAGAGCAGTGCAACCGAAAAAAAAAATGGGTCATGAGCCTGTTTCTTGTGGTTTGCCAACATAACACAAGGTTGTTTTGATGAGCCCGGTTCCCTGGGTGTCACACCAAGTGCTTTGCACCAAATGCAAAGTGAATATGCAATCAGAAATGTGAGATGCTCAGATTCAAAGTTAATCAGAAGGTGCACCATTGACATTGACTGTACGCTACAAAAGTCAACACATATGTGAATGCTTTTTGTTCTTTTTGTGGCTTTCATCATGTGTAGGTTCACAGACACAAGAAATCATAGAAGATCCAGGTACATAGAATATAGATGAAGAGCAGCATCTGTGTTAAAGAAAATGCCTTTCATTATCCTAAATTTGGGACAACTCAGAGAAGTCTGTTTAAAGATTGCAGCCTTCCAAATGTCATCTCTTGAGTTTTGATCATTCACCTTTTTTTTGACTTTGATTACTTCATTTTTCACTTCTGTTATTTATTGTGCATCATTACCCTGAACATTGTGTTTCTGATATTCATAAAACTCTGAATTAATGCATATGTCTCTTAGTAAAGTGTGAAGGATGGATGAATTGGGGCATATATTTACTCTAATAGTCCAATTAGTAGGAGGAGATGGTGGATAAAGGTATTAATGATATATTTATGCCCATAAAAATTGCTATGTGTGTTTTTCATATTGTGGAGCTTCCAATAGAAAAATCAATCTAAGGACTGGCTTTTATTTGCTTGTTTTTTCATTATTTTACCTTTTATTACTAGTCGGAATAGTCACATTAGAAGAAAAAGGGAATTTTGCATCCAGACTATGATTTTATTTTGGTTTAATATCATTTTTTAATGTTAAAAATAGACCCTAACCCATTTTGCATTTTTCTCTTTTTCTTTCTGCACTGCATTACACTCTCTTGCACACATTTGAATGCTTTCATCATTCATTTGTACAAAGCAGTAAATTCATAGCTATTTAGTTAGCTGTGCTGTGTATGGCAATTGGTCACCCATGACGTATAGCACAAAATGCCATTAAACTGCCACTAAAACGGAAAACAAACTTACTCACTTATTTTTTAGATTGATGGTGACCATGTGTGACAAAGAGTGTTGAGAAAAAGTGAGCCAAGCATACTGCAGCAATACAACGATACTTCTTACTAGGGCTGTCAGCATTAACACGTTAATCGCGATTAGATTAATGCAATCCATAACGTGTTAATTTTTTTTAATCGTATTTTAATTTTGCAAGCCTTTTTGTCCCTTTTACTCCCCCGTAGACTGCTCCTCTAGCTGTAGCGCTATGCTTTGAAGTGGCCTCTTGCAGTAAACCTACCGCGGTGATGGAAAGTAAGAGAGCTACTGGACTTTACGCGATTAATCATGATTAACTATGGGAATTCTGCGATTAATCTCGATTTAAAAAATTAATCGTTTGACAGCCCTACTTCTTACTGTTCATCATTACTGATAAAAGTATGAGGTCCAGTTGCCATCTTGACTATTAATACATATAGTCAACACTTTTTTCCTGAGGTGTAGATGACCTGCATGACTTTCTGTCAGTCAGTGGAATTTGCTTCGCCCCCAGTGGAGCCATGTTGCCTGTCGCTGTAGGCTGACAATCATCAAAACTGTCCAGTGAATGAGTTGCTTTCTAGTCAGCATGATGAAACAGACGAGAGCTAAGGGACAACAATTCAACTTGTGTTTTTCTTGGTTGTGTCCAAGTGAACCAAACAACAGTTATAAAAGGTCTTTTTTTCCCATCACTTCCCTTTTTGTATTGTCACAGTTCTCACAGCTGGAGCTCCTTCTTGCCACCAAAAAAAACCCCAAAGATTTCTTCCTGGATCAGCTGGAGCTAAAGTGGATTTCTCAAGAGAATGTCAACGGTATTTCTTTTGACAGAGGAGAGTCTTTTCATGCCACTGACACACTGCACCTTTTCAAGAGGGTAATACCTGGAATAGCTTCTTATTGTGTAGCTTTAATCAGGTATCAATGGGTCATTCATAAATGGGTCACAATGGTTGTGTGTGTGTGTTTTTGTGGCCGTGTGTGTGTGTGCGTGTGTGTATCATGCATGTGAGTGTGTGTGTGTGTGTGTGTGTGTGTGTGTGTGTGTATCCATGCATGTGAATGTGTGTGCGTGTGTGTATCCATGCATGTGAGTGTGTGTGTGTGTGTTTTTTTGTGGCCGTGTGTGTGCGTCCATGGGTGTGTGTGTGTGTGTGTGTGTGTGTTTTTGTGGTTGTGTGTGTGTGTGTGTGTGTGTGTGTGTGTGTGTGTGTGTGTGTGTCAAGTTTAAGTAATTTCAAGCTGAACTACTGTGATTAATTCCCACCCCCACTCGGAAGACTGTTTCATAACCAGTTCATGTAGAGTACCAGTGACACACAGGCACACACACACACACACGCACTAAAACTGTATGTATCTCGTTATGAAACTTTTTGTGTGTGTGTGTGTGTGTGTGTGTGTGTGAGAGCGAGGGATGGGGGCTGGATGAGTGCCTTTTTTATGTTTCTTTCCTTGTGAGAATCAGCTAAAAATTATACATTTCTCTAAAGTGCCTTTATTAGTCATTATAGTTGACATCAAGTATTATGTGCAGCCATAACTCAAATATCAGTGGATGGACATAAATGTTTTCATCTTAACTGGAGCTTTTATGAAAGGAGCCAAACATAGTAAAACTACTAATGAAGCTCAACACTAAAGTCTTCAGATGTCAAACAGCAATTAATGCTCCATTACACCAACATTGTGGGAGGCGGCGTCCTTGCTTTGCATCTTTCCCTGGAGTTTTATGGAGGATCAACAACAAGCTTGTTGTGTGTTCAGTGGAGAGAGTCAAGTGGCCAACAGAGAGGCTGCTGAGCTAGCGATGATGATAGCAAGCTACTCTACAAGCATATTAACTGCAAATCCAACCGCTACTGTTTGAGGAAGCTATTATTACAACGTTATCTTACATGCACCATATTATCTATATGTATGTATGCACTGTGGGGGCGGCTGTGGCTCACAAGGTGGAGCGGGTCGTCCATTAATTGGAGAGTCGGTGGTTCTATTCCCGGCTCCTCTGGTCCACATGTGAAAATGTCTTGGGCACTCTGTGTGGCTTTCTACCATTGATGTGTGAATGGAGGTATGTTGCTTGTAGTGTAAAAGCACTTTGAGTGGTAAGAAGACTAGAAAGGAGCTGTGTAAGTGCAGTCCATTTACCATTATGACAGGATGCATGTGTATTTAACAGTGATTTTATTCAAAAGTGCCAACATGATCTGATGTCTTTTTACAGTTATAAGAGTACAGTATCAGTTTTAATGGGCAGGTCTATGATAGTAGAGCAGTAAAGCAATACTAGACTATATGAAGTAACTTATGGAGGCCATTGAAAGAATCCTTAATTGTGTTTTGAAGTGCAACGTTTTAAATGATTATAGCCCAGTTAGCAATAATTAATTAAATTTAGTCTCAATCTGTCACATGACCATTGCCGTCACATCACGTTGGTCCCTCAATAACCTTGAGAGAGTAGACCGGTCCAGAACATGTAAAGGCCCATTTATGCTCAACGTACGTATGAAAATGTATCCGTCCTTTTCAAACAATGTTACCGTCACTGCTCACATACTTCCATGCGTCCTTTACGTTGGCATGGATGTTAACCAATACATCCACCAGGGGGCAGCACCGAGTCAAACGTTCATGATAACAACAAACTCAAAAACAAACATGGCGACTGTGGAGGAGATATTGATCATGTTCCTCTTGCATAAAAGACAAAAACCATATGTTTAAAGTTTCTAACCAACTCGCAAAACCTTTCCTCAAAAAGTTCCTCCATTGTTATTTCTTCTTCGTGTCTCACTAGAGCTACGTATCGAGTAGTGACAGCAACACTGCCCCCCCATGGTTTCCGGTGGTACTGCTCCGTTTGGTCCGTATCCGTAAGCTTTATGGAAACGTGCAGAAATACGGACGAAATGAACACAGAGCACGGACAGAAGGCTCCGTCCGTATCCGTATCCGTATTTAACGTTGAGCATAAATGGACCTTTTAGATGGTAACTGAAAAGTTATATTACTAACAGCGGCTCGCTCAGGAATCAAATGGATTTTATTCAGAGTTTGGAGGATAAATGAAACCATGCAGGGACTTTGCTCTTAAGATAAGAACTGTGGTTGCTGCAGGCCAAGCTTCTGGGAGCAAAGCAAGCATCGGCGGTCTGTAAATGGCCCGACTGTGATATCTGGTTGTTCATTTTCTATGTTTAACACGAACAAATACAAAGCAATACACTGTTTAACATGCAGGTTGAGGGTGTGTGGTGGCTTTGCAGTTGTTGGCACACATTTAGGCTGAGTAACAGAAAGTAATGCATAGAGTAATGTGCTGATTCAGTTGTTCAGAAGGTGAAAGAGTGATTACATTTCCCATGTAACCTTGCCAATACAGTCATTACACACTGTAGTTGTTTAGTGCTGAAATAACATAATGCTTATTTAAGATGCCGTCTATATTTCAGCGTGTACTTCATTTCCTATTCAAACATTTAGCTATGTAAATCTGTGTTGACAATGAATTATACGAAATATATTACATAGAGTAGAATCAAACAGGCAACCATACAAATAGATGAAATGTCCCTTTTTCGACCCACCGAGCAGCCAGTATACTTTAGCTCCTGTAGAATTTAATTTCCCTTTAACACTCTGCAGTAGTTAGGAGGAAACAACTGGTTTAGGTCTTGGAATCTGCTGACAAAGCCAAATGCTGAATTGAGTCTATTTCTGTCTTTCTTGCTCCTGCAGAGTCTATAATACTTTGAAAGTTGTTATACTGTGAGCCGAGGACAGTCCCTTTTACTTCTCAGGAAGTCTGCCAGTCTGCAGCTGACCTCCTTTTCAAACTTTCAGTTCAGTTTCACTTTTTTTGCCGGGGAAATAGCAGAGAGGTTGGAGGTTTGTAGATATAGAGACATCAAGCGAGGGTCGATTTAATATGGTAAAATTCAAACCAAACCACCAAGGAAAAATAACCACTCTTGAGAGCAGTTATCTTATTCTTTGGAAGTTATGCCATGTTCATGTCATGAGAGTTGCCCTAAGTCTAACTTTATGACATGGTAATACAGTTTTAATTATGACTGGGAGATTGGCATGTTATCTAATGGAAATGAATGCCTTATGTTAGCTAAAGTGTTGTTTAAGGTGTAATCTAAGCTGTTAAATACATATAATGCTAATATGTTCCTGTCTTATCTTACCCTAAAAAAAAAAAAAAAACTGAGTTGCTGGTGCAGTGACACAGATAAGACCACAGGGAAGGCTTTTCACTTTCAAACAAGCCAATCACCATCACCCTCGGCTAGTTTTATAAGCTGCCAATAATATTAATTTTAATGTATCATTACACCTCAACATTACACCTCAAGTGAAAATTATATTCCTTCCGGACCGTATGTCAATATCTCTGATTAATTTTTTATAAATCCAGAGACATTTACGTTACCATTTCAGAGGCAGCTGGCTCAGGACTCTCAGAGCACTCAATAATCTTCATGGGGTAACTTTTAATTTCCTGGCTGCAATCAATTTTGTCTGGTGTCACACTTTTCAAAGAGTGAAAACTTCACCGCGGGATCAAACCGCCTGTATGGATCATCTTTGGGTCAGTGATGAAAAGGCATGTTTTAAACCCCCCAGGTGAGTTTTCATTATAGCTACCTGGGGTTCACACCCAGGGAGGGAGGGAGGGAGAGAGAGAGGGAGAGAGAGAGAGAGAGAGATTTGTGTGTCACTCTGTCATTGTGTATGTGAGACAGTTAAGCAGAAGTGTCCACAGTGTGTGTGTGCATTCCTACCTACCCACTTACAAAGTGAGTGTGTGTATGTGTGTGACCTCTCCTTCCAAGAGAGATGATGAGCTTATTATGGAGAGACACGAAACAGAGATTAAAAAGCAGATGAGAACCACCACAGGAATGGAGGGATGAGAGAAGAAAAGGGGGGAGAAATGGGAGAAAGATGGACAGAGAGAAGGAGAAAGAAACACTAAGAGATGACATGGAGAGTAGAAAATAGGAGGAAGGGAGGAAGGATTGTGTTAGTGTCAAGAAGACAGAGTGGATGGAAGATAGAAGTATTGGAAAGAAAGGATGGAAGAAAGGTAATATAAAGGGAAAGGATAGATCAAATTAAATATGAGAGAAGGATGGAAAAATAAACAGGAAGAGGAATAAAGGAAGGAAGGAAAGCACGAGGGAGGGAGACACGGATTGATTAAAGCCGTTAGCTGCGGTTGCTTTTGAGGAAAGAGACAAACTGCATTTGTGTGTGTGTCTACTAAGTGACAGAATGAAAAAGTAAAAGAGAGAGAGAGAGATAGAGAGAAAGAGAGAGAGAGAGAGATAATGAAGCAAAGAACTGCAGAGACATAAAAAAATAGCACCATGCTGAGTCCTTTTATTTTTTTTTAAATGTTGCTTCATTTTTTCGCCTCCCCCTATTTCTCTGGAAACCCCGGCTGAGAGTTTTGAAGGTTGGATGTGGGGGTGGTGAGGTGGGGGTGGGTGGGATGGGGGTGCATGGAGAGAGAGAGAGAGAGAGAGAGACAGAGAGAGAGAGAGAGGAGGGGGCAAGTAAATGTGCAGCCTCTCCTTTTCTGCCTCTCCTCATTTTCCCTTAGTGTCTCACTTCTCTCGTCGCTTCGTTCATCGGATTTTTCCGCCTGAAGAAGAGAAGGGGGAGAGAGAGAGGTGAAAAAGAGGAGAAGAGAAATAAGGGAGAAAGAGGGATGGCTGAGGGTTTCTGGGACTAAACCTGAGCAATTAAATAAAGACTGGAGAAAAATATTTAGGAGGTAAAGACTGAAGAGAGAGGGGAAGAAGAAAAGGAGGAGGAGGGATTTTAGGAAAGCATAAGAGCCACTGTGCCAAGCAAGACGGGAGAAGAGAGGAAGAGGAGATAAAGTGGAGAGTGGTGAAAGTTAGCAGGATTCCCCCCAAAAAACAAAAAAGATAAGAGCTAGAAAAAGAGAGGAAGTGTGGGAGTCAAAGTAGAAGCAAACGAGTGAGGAAGAAGGAGAGGAAGAGAACAAGAGAGGTTCCAAACACCAAGACCACATCTTTTAGCTGACAGGTAAAACCTTGGTTAGTCCGCCTGCCCGCCGTTCAGGATGGACAAAGTGGAGCGAGTGATGAAGATGGTGAAGAGGATGTCGCCGAGGAAGAAGAGGAGAGAAGGAGGAGGAGGAAGAGGAATAGGAGTACCGGGCGATCTGGAGAGCCCGGACACCCTGTGTGACGAACTCTGCCGCTTCAGCCTCTGCATGAGCGGTGAGAGGTTGCATCGCCACGTGCCTGCGTGTTTGTGAAGTTGGGATGTTTGTTCATGAGTGATAACATGGCAGCGGAGGTGTGTGTTTGTGTGTGTGTGTGTGTGTGTGTGTGTGTGTTCCAGGTAAACATATGCATTGCTTTAGAGTTTTCGATTTTACATACATTTAACAGCACCATAGAAATACATCACTTTGCATTGCAATCAGAGGAATAAGAGTGTGTCTGTGTGTTTCTATATTGTGTTTAGAGGCTATACACTGGCTGCATGCCATATAGGATATAGACAATATAGTTAATATACCAATCTATCCCTTATGTATATTCATATTTTTAAAAGGTGTGTAGCTGTGCATTTCAGAAAGTGTGTTTTCATGCACTTTGGTTGGATGTGACTGAGTGATAGCCTACTGTAACATTTAGTTTAGTTGGATTTGAAGATGTTGTGATTGTGTGTATTGAAGAGTTTTCCAAAGAGCAGGTGTATTTTTTGGTGTATATAAAATAATAAGAACATTCTGTCAGGTGTTGAGTGTGAACAGAGAGGATTTATTGAATATATCAGCTCACACATGTACATCCAGCGTTGGTTTGAACAGACGAGAGCATCCTGATAAAAAATAAGCAACATTAAGTCGACTTAGTTAAAATGCATCCATACATTTTTCCTCACAAGAGCCCTCATGGACTTATGTGAGTCACGGCTCTCTCAAAAAAAAGCATCAGTGGATTGTTTGACCAGGTTGAAACAACAATGTCTATTACAGCAAGACTGGAAGTAGGTTGACATTATTGTATAGTGCTGCTGTCCTAAGGAGGAACTCGGGGCAGATGGTTGGATATTCAAAGTGTTTGACCTCTTCACTACAGATAATCTTTGCATCCTGTCTCCTAGCAGCAGTCAAACTTGTAGACCTTATCTATAGAGGTGGCAGATCAGTTCCTGTTGTTTTGTCCTTTCAGTATAAGAGTCTTTTGGTGAGAGACTACCTGAATTAAAATATAACAATCTTCCACACCTGATGATGTAGAGACACTATTTAGCTAATTGTATAATTCTCACTTAGTACTTTTTATATCATCAATACTTATCATTAGCTGTTGGCACTTATGGAACCTATGCCTTTGCCCTTTCTGCCTATGTCCTCAACCCAACACTCTCATCTTTATCTTTGCTATTCTCCACCTGCTCACCAGATGCCCCCCAGGCTTTTCTACACCCACCTCCTCACCTGTTCCCACTCTGTAATTGTCTGCACCTGCAGCCCGGTCTCACCGAGTGGTGAAGGGATAACATTATCACAGCACATTTCTTGCTTTTTGCATGTCATTTCACACCATTTCAGCAGTCACCAAAAGAGACCTGTAGTTATATTTGAGTGACAAGCGAAGTGACACATTTCAAATGAAGGCAATACAGTGGGATTTTATTTTTATACGTTATACATTTATAAAGTGATTTTGGCTCATTAGGAGGAGGTGGTTTGATAGTTAGTTGGCACTAGAGAGCACTGTTCAAGACCACTAACTGTCACTTTAGTCATTTTACTGCCATTCAACTGCACATTTTTTGCCATCATGTTGGAATATTTTAACCAGACTTTTTTTTTTTTGGTCATGTCGCTCATTTATACTGCCTTGAAACTCGACAATTTTACCATCACTATCAGGACATTTTAAATTGATTTTAGTGATCAATTGGTTCTTCTGCCTAAACCTAACCATTGGTGTTAAATGACATGGAAAAGACTTAAAATGCATAGACGTGACATACAAAATGTCCTATTTTTGCTATTTATACACCATCAGCTCCTCTGTACAGTTACTGTTCTCAATCAGTCACGGCCAGCCAGCCAGCTAGTTCGTCATCGTTGCTTCCATGGACTCTTATATTCCAGCTAACCTTATTCTGATGCTGTCTGTTACTGCTGTCCTGTGTTTTTAACCTTCAGACTGTTTTTTGACCTGCTTGTCTGTCTGCCTTGACCTTTTAAGACTTCTTCGCTGTTCTTGGACTGTCCTGTGAGCCTTATTGCTTTTTGGGTGAGGGTTAGGGTTACGGTCTGTCTGTCTGTCTGCAATTGGATCTTCCTTTTGACACATTTTAATTGAAACCCATCCTCCACATTGACGTCTGCACCACATATAAACATTAGATGTATTTCTCTACCAGTAATGTGCCCCTAAAATATGACTACTAACACACAAGTCTTGCATATGTAAGTAATTCATCAGAGATGGAAGGAAGTTGGCACTGCTGAGATGTCCAAGATATATATTTTTTCCCCCTGCAGGGACAAAAAAAAAAGAAAAAGTTTGGCTCTCAGTTTTCCTGTGACACTGTTTTGTTGTCTGTTTGCCAGTGTTTGCTGCTCTGCTGCACATTTGACTTAATTAGTTAGTGCTACCATTTAATTAGCTCAGAGTTGGTTAATGTTGATACTACAGTTTGTTAGGTACCTCATGTTCTTCAAAGACTCCAAAAAGCAATTCGCAGAGTTCAAAATTTTTTCGCTAGATTTATTTTTTTATCTTGCTTTGATCATACACAAACAGCTAAGTGAAGAGAGTGAAAGAGGAGGAGGAGCGTGGGGGGGGGGGGGGGGGGGGGGCGAGGCAGAAAGCGTATAGAGAAAGTGAGAACACAGTTGTAAAATGTACATGTTTGAGAGAGGGAAGTGTGAGTGTGCCTATTTCCTTCTCTCTCCCTCCCATATATCCTTTCATCAAACAATCTTTCTAATCACTCAGCAGAAACTGCAGCAGCCAGACTTCAAACAGCATCAAACAGCCATCAGAGAACCAAACATTAGACTGCAGGCGGAGAAAGGTCACTTTGAAAACAAGAGGGAACATGGGCATATCTAGGCAATCATCCCAATATCCCCCTCTGTTCCAGCACAATAGATGATAGTTTTCTTCTCACGTGACACACGCCATTTGTTGGATGCTTTTATCTAACACGTCTTACAGCAACGAGAGATCATAAATGTTTAGTATGCTGAGTGCGAGCCGAGAGGGGCATGACCGACAGATTGCTTCACCGACATGTAGTTTTAATATTGGCCTTTTATCTAAAACGCAGACAGTGAATCGTCTTACATATTATATGTTAGAAGTGACTGCAGCTGAAGTCTAGCAGAAAAGAGAGCAACAAAAGAAAAAAATGATGGTCTCACATCACACGTAGGAGGCTGTTAACTAGTTGTCGACAGGCTGGGAGTTCTGGGCCTCTGAAATGAGGCCAACGAGGAAGTAACTTAGAACTGCATTCTATCAAAAGGCCACCAGGGGGCGACCGTTTTCGTGTCAAAAGGCAAGTCAATGGAGAATTCACCAACTTCTCACTTAATTTCTAACCTCAGTAAACGTTTTCAAAATGTGTTTATGGTCTCAATCGCTAGTTTAAAGCCTTCTTCAATGCAGTATGATGTTCATTTGGGACATTTTGGCCTCCCTGATTTTATATTAGACGATAAAGCAGGGTATGCATTAGGGCGTGGCTACGTCGTGATTGACAGGTTGATTGCCCAATGTCCTCCAGATCCAGCCCTCGCAACCTTAGCAACCTCCCCGCTCCACCCATGGCTCTGCCCATGACCTCGCCTCATGCCCATATAAGTAGAATCCGTGTTTTTATTTTTCCCAGCTGAAATTTTCCAGATGGCACTGCCCAGATTCAAAATTATTGGCTTTCGAGCAGTAGTCCACAAACCAATGGATGTTAGGTCCATTTCTTTTATACAGTCTATGGTTGTAGACTGTTTTAATATTAGTTGTTAGGGTTCAAATTTCCCTTTTTCTCACTAAGCCTTCAGATTCTCCAACTTGTGTAGTCCAAAAAACTGTGCAGCGGTTAAGCAAAGTTGCCAGTAAACGAGACTGATGAAGAGTGAACAGCGGTTTAAAGCAATGCCAGTAACCCAAAAGGCCTCAAGAGAAGAAAAAGTTGTCATCTTCCATTACTCTGCTAGTAAAAATGTTATTAAGACATCAAGGTTATCATGAAAGTTATTTTCTGCTCATACATCAGTAAGGCTTTTCATGCCCCCATTTGCTAGTTAATATCATTCACCACAGTTCAACTGGAACAAATGTCAGACCACCTTGAAGAGGTAGAGCTGGGTAGACTTTTTTTTCTTCCGTAGCCAGCTTTGTAACATTCATTTACAAATTAACATTTTCACATTTTCAAACCTACGTTGTGTTTTCTCTGGTCTGAATCAGTTTATTTGTTGGTAAACTTGGTGCTTTTTCCCCCTTGGTTCAGTTTCCATTCACACAAAAATCCAAACGAACCAAAATCTATCACTATAAGTCATGTGAGAATGTTCACTCCACTTATTGGTCAGATATATTTGGGAAAGGAGCAATAATAAAAACACAGGAAGAAGGTTCTGAATAAGATCCTCTGGTCAAAAGCACCATTCTTCATTGCGCTACACCAAGCCAGACCTTCATTAATTATACAGCTAGCTGCTAGAAATGCAAAGCACACCTGGCTACGGGAGCTGTTTAGGTTGGATCAAGGTTCAATCAGGTTCCCACCACAAACTATGGGACCAAACTAAGACCACATCCTCAAATAATCTCAGTAACAGGTGATTTCGTCTACACCCAAATTAATTGAACTTTTAACCTTGATTACGATTAATGAACGATTATCTCCACCCTTGATGAACAATGATGTATTTTCACAGTTTCTTTAGTTTAGTATTTTCCACTGCTGCCCTCACACATGAGGATCTTTAGGGAGGGAAAATAAAGATGTTTTAAGGTGTGACGCTGTGGTTAATGTCTAGTTTACTTGATTAGAACTATGTAAAGATCATGGTTTGGGTTAAAATGAAGGAAGGAAAGATGGAAGAAGGAAAAGAGGAAAGAAGGACAGAGTAAAGGAAGGAAGGGAGGGAGGGAGGGAAGAAGGAAAGAAGAAAGGAAAAGCAGAAGGAAGCTGTGGTTAATGTGTAGTTTACTTGATTAGAACTATGTAAAGATCATGGTTTGGGTTAAAATCATCACTGAAGACAAGTTTTCAAATTCCTTAAAGATATGCAACCTTTGCTGCCATGGCAACAGTTAACACCACGATTAACTGACATGAGCAAGATTAAGTCGATTAGAGTTTCTAAATGTCGGTTTCGATTATTTTTCGATTAATTGCCCAGACCTAACCCAAATACAACTGCTGTGTTCACATCAACGCATCAAAGCAACAAGGACAATAAACCAGAGTCTGATTCAAAATGCTCTTAAAGGCTTCTCTAGCATTTATATAACAAAAATGAAAAAATCTTTACTTTTAATACTTTTACCGTGAATATTGGCAAAAGGCATTGACGGACCTGTGCTGTAAAAATATTAGTCAGCATTCCCAATACCTATCAATCAAAGACATGATCAATCTCCTTTGTTAACTGCACGTCTTCAGGCACGGTTGTTTCCCAACTAATGTAAGTGCACAACACATCCTCATCATTTAAAGATAAGTCGATCGCATGACTGACATATAACTGATAGAGGGTGATTGGCAGAAGGTGATAGGTCGCATGGATCACTTTGTCAACTGAATGAGTGTATGCCTATGAGTGTTGAATGTGTGTTGGGGAAATGATGAGAGGAATTATTGTATGGAGTCAATTACAGGAAATGATGGTATGCTGTAAAATATGAATCCTGCCTTCGTTCCATGCTGGGCCCATCATATCTGTCTGAAAACACGATTTTCTTTTGACATGATGGCTCTGTGCCACAGATGAATAGCAATGAAACTACAAACCGTCATCCTCTGCTAAATTCAAGTGAGCATAGTGAATGTGCCCTGCAGCAAAAATTCAAATGAACCTCAGGCAAATTGCTTGAAAGGCGGGTTAAAGCACAGGTATAAAGCAATGCAAACGAGGGAAAGTAGCCACAAAACAGCAGTCTGTATGCTGACATATGCATGAAAAGCAATATGCTTAAGTGCATATGCATGATGTTAACAAGCTGCAAACATTTCAGTCCATTTCCTGCCGACATGATGACTAATTCATTAATGACATTCATGACACGCAAGGTGTGTGGATGGAATTCATATTAGGATTATTAGGGGTGTCTTCATACAATACAAGTCAATTCTTTCCCGGGAATGTGAGATTATACAAAGACAATAGTGTGCAAATGTTTCACCAAGTATATTTTAGATCATAAGGTACTTCAAATCTTATAATATCCACTTTTTAATCATAATTAAATCACTGTATGTAGATATGGAACGAAATGCTAGCCACAAAATCCACCAAATTCATAGATGGGAGCAAAAGGGAATAATTAAGAAGGTGGATTCATTTGGGAATAAACAACATGACTGTTTACCAAGTCACATGTAAGAAACTGAATAATTTAGTTCAATCAAGAATAAACTTAGTTATGTGCATGAAGCTAAATATGAGCTGTAAATAATAGTTTGTGTCAGGATGGTGTGGAGTTAATCAAAAAGCCAGTATAGACCACATTAAGCATTAAAACATAAATTGCTTTGCAGAAATCTGATGGAAAATACTCAACATGTTATTTAAATATTATTCTGTTTAAAAGGTTTTACAAGTTTACCAAAGATTGTATTTAAAAAGTGCATCTGATTATTGTTCATTAGAAGGATCAGTGTATATGTGAGAGACTGTGAGAGTATAAGCCATCTTCCATGCTACCGATAATATAAAACCCTTCATAGTTGGTTTGTGTGTGCTGGAAACTAAATATACCCCGAAGCTTCTGCTGAGCCTCTGCATTATTTCCATGAGAGCCAATTTTCATCTCAAATCTGCATCTTATAATTGAGCCACACACACACTGAAATTATCAGTTGCACAGTGAAACTCCAGCTGAACTTCTGCAGCCGCAGTCAGATAATGCAAATGTGCGATCGGGGTGGGAAATTACCATCAGCCGGCAGCCAAAATCCAGCTCCAAACAGTCAGAGCATCATTCTTTGCTGCTGGAGCTGTAAATAAACAAAAGACACAGTGGATTTCAGAGATCAGGCACGTTCGGGGATTCTTCAAAAAAAAGGCATTTAACTGACACTGTGACCTTTTCATTTAACCTACAAGACATCCAAGATACCAAGATATCTTTGCAGCATATCAAATACAGCACAGAGAGTAAACAGTCAAGTACGGACGCTCCCTTTGGTTAAAGTTGTTCATGTTCTGTCTAATTCACAAATTCAGACTGCTGTATAATATATCGTCTGCCTTGAGACACCGCAGACTGAATGTAATTTGGCCAAGTGATAGTTATTAGTTATTATTTTATTAGTGTGAGCATGTTGCTTTTGGTTTATTAATGTCATGTTCATATTCAAATTTAAGCACTTTTCAACAGTTACCTCGGGCTACCCATTGGTAGACGTTCCTCATCTACTTCAGGGAACCTGTAATAATATCTTAATCCAATGATTGATGACCCTAATTATAACAAAGTCGTTTTTTTGTGTTTACAGTGTAAATATAGAAGAGGGAGATCAGGTTGGTGTTTCAGAAAGCAGGTTTAGTTAAAACTCTTGAACCCTGTTTAGACCTGGCATTAAGGCTGCGTTCACACTGCAGGCAAATCTGATTCAAATCTGATTTTTAGGCCTGACTGTCCACACTGTTTTTAGCAAGTGTCCAAATCGGATTTGGCTCTGTTCAGACTGGGCCACGTTAATGACCAATCTGACAGGTTGCCGTGGCAACGTTGTCAGAGCGGACGTGTGATCTAGCGTGTATTGTGTGATGTCATATAATTGTGACAGCGACAGCAACAACAAACCCTCGAGCTTCTCTTGAATGGAGCCATCTCCCTAAAGATTAAGAATATGGTTTGGTCCTCTGTCCATGGACTGATGTTTTCGTCGTCCTCCGTTGCCTCCAGTGGTATCACCTAGCAACAACAACTGGAATAAGCCCTCCAGTGACATCACCTAGCAACAACAACTGGAATAAGTCCTCCAGTGGTATCACCTAGCAACAACAACTGGAATAAGCGCGGGTCTGGTGTCCCATAGAGTGACGTAGCGTAGAGACGTAGAGAGACGTCACGGACAGTCAAATCTGATATGAGTGTTTGGAGCTGTTCAGACTCAGACACATCTGTCCACATGAGATCTGAAACTTCCTCCCAAAGGTGGTTTCAATCTGGTTTGCAAAAATCGGATCTCATGTGATTTATGACTGTTCAGACTTCATAAGAGCCATCTGGTTCCAATCTAGATTGGCTAAAAATCTGATTTTGGCTTGCAGTGTGAACGCAACCTAAGATGCATCTTGGGTGATCCGATCACAAGTGGACAGCGCTAAATACAAATGTAAACGACCTCGGAGACACTTTGTGATCAGATCACTGGAACCACTTGCAGAAGTGGTCTGGGATGCACCTGAACACATATCTTTTGTAGTGTAAACACTTATGTGACCTGATGCGTCCCTGGCCAGGATGTAACAGGAAAATACATCATCAGTACAGGATGTGGTGATTGTTTCGGTGAACAGTTGAAAGAATGGAGAAGAGTAATCTGAACAGATACAATCACCTGTCGCCTATTAGTTCTTGAGACATTTTTATTACCCCTTAGCTCTTCAGCCCGCACTAAAAACTAATCTGGTGCTTGTCTGAATGACGTAATAACTGTGAGGTAATAACTAGGCAGCAACAAAATGTGGACACAGGTGGTCAGCTCAAGACCGCTTGAGATATATAATGTGTCTCAGCAGTCCAGTTTGTAAGGCAAGGCAAGGCAAGGCAGCTTTATTTATATAGAGCATTTTCATACACAATGGCAACTCAATGTTACATAAAACAAACATTTAACAGTAAAAATTGGAGACAAAAAACATAAAAACATGCAATTTGAGAAATAAAAAAAAAACCCAAACATTCAATTACACCCCCTGTCCCCACTAATAGTAAAAAAAAAAATAGAAAAAAAAGCATATTGGCTGAAATAGATACTTCTAATTCAGAAGTCTTGCCCCATTTGATCAGACAACTTGTGACTGGATCACCAGAGATGTGTGTTAATGCAAGGTCTAAATAGTTTTCTGAGTTTGTTAATCCTTTAAGTTCTAGAAAGAGAGCTAACTTCAACTCTGGATCAGTTACCATGGTTACTGACTCTGTGAAGCTAATCTGCTCGCTGGCAGTTTTTTCTCTTCAACAAACCCTGAGTTTCTCTCTGTGTCTCAGACATGCTGTTTCATTTCCTCATTCATTCATTAGTGGAGGTTTACCATCTTTAGTTTGTTTCTCACAGACTATCTAAAGTTAACGTTTTTATGCACCATCAGTCTTCCCCCCCCTCCACCCTTACATTCAAATATTACACAGCATGACTTCACATAGCTCAGAATAAAACCTCTTATAACTCTGTGACTCTGCACACAAGACGGCTGTCAGTCTGTTAGAGCAGGTGCTGTCTGGAATATTTATTGCACATAATGTGTAATCTCAGTTTAAATTTTAAGAATTGGGATGAAGCTTTAGACATATTGGATCAATTAATCATTATCTTTGTCGCTCATGATGTGATTGGTTTGCACAGATGGAGCATCATTCTCATAATTCTGGAGATTATATGTTAATATTTCCAAGCAGCTGCAGGATGTAGTGTGAAATTGACTTTCTTAAACAGGTTGCATTGTCTTAATGTGTTTCAAACAGCATGCTACACTACTACTGTACATTTCCTCAAGTAGTTAGAATGAAGCCTCTGAATGCTGCTGAAACAGGATCCAAATAGTCTGAACATTTCAAATCTACTGTATTTTAACCTTGACGTCTTTTCATATGCAAATCAGCAAATGCATTATTATTGGATCAGAATGTGAGCTTCCAGTCATTCCTCCGTGTCTTTGATCTGTTTTCTTTTTTTTAACCTTTTAATTTTTCATCCTCCCTTACTGCCTCGTGTGTTTTGTCCCCCGTCAGGTTAAAGCTGAGCAACTATATTTAAAATGTAATGTGGCTGCAGACTGACGCACAGTCAGATTCCAGTAGTTTATCATCCATTAAGGAAATGTACGTCTGGTAAATGATGAATTAGTGTGTTAGTCATTATGTTAACTTATTGACACTTTTCCCACGTGCATTAACCTTCCTGTCGTCCTCCCGGGTCAAATTGACCCCGTCTGTTTCGACTGTTCCTTCTTTCCTTCCCTCCTTCTCTCTTTCTTTCCTCCCGTCCTTCCTTCCTCCCCCCTACCTTCCTCCCTTCCTTCTTTCCTTTCCCCCTTATCTACCTTCCTTCCTTCCTTCCTTCTTCCTTTCCTCCCTCCCTCCATCCCTTCCTTCCTTCCTTCCTTTCTCCTTTCCTCCCTTCCTTCCTTCCTTCCTTCCTTCCTTCCTCCCTTCCTTCCTTTCTCCTTTCCTCCCTTCCTTCCTTCCTTCCTTCTTTCCTCCTTCCCTCCCTCCCTCCCTCCCTTCCTTCCTTCCTCTTTTCCTCCTTCCCTCCCTTCTTTCCTTGACTCAAGGACAACAGGAGGGTTAATACATTCATTTCTCACAGCTTCAGTATTTTTTCAGAACTGTCTGTCATTCCTTCCTTCCTTCCTTCTTTCCTTCCTTCCTTCCTTCCCTCATTTCCTACCTTCCTTCCTTTCTTCCATCCTTCCTTCCTCCTTTCCTTCCTTCTTCCTCCCTCCATCCCGTCCTTCCTTCCTTTCCCTCTTTCCTTCCTTCCTTCTTTCCTCCCTCCATCCCTCCCTTCCTTCTTTCCTTCCCTCCTTTCATTCCTTCCTTCCTTCCTTCCTTCCTTCCTTCCTTCCTCCTTTCCTCCTTTCCCTCCTTCTCCCTTCCTCCCTCCCTTCCTTCTTTCCTTTCCTCATTTCAGAACTGTCTGACTTGATTTCATGAACAGAAATCAGAGAAGTTCTCAGTGTAGTTGTAAATCTCCTGCAGCACATACTTGTTAAGATGCAAGCCACTCTACTATCTCCTCAAGAACACATACTGTTGACAAAAAAGGAACAAATGCACTCATGATATTCATTAGAGTCATTTATTAACACATGGTTCACAAAGCAAATGAATGTAATTGACATAAACTTCATTCTGCAGTTTACCTCTGACATTATTAAGCCCTCCTGTTGTCTGTATGCATGCCTTCCTCCCCCCTACCTTCCTCGCTTCCTCATTTCCTCTGTCCTTCTTTCCTTCCTTCTCCCTTCCTCCCTCCCTCCCTCCTTCCTTCCTTCCTTCCTTCCTTCCTTCCTTCCCTCATTTCCTACCTTCCTTCCTTTCTTCCATCCTTCCTTCCTCCTTTCCTTCCTTCTTCCTCCCTCCATCCCGTCCTTCCTTCATTCCTTCCTTCCTTCCTTCCTGCACTCATGATATTCATTAGATTCATTTATTAACACATGGTTCACAAAGCAAATGAATGTAATTGACATACACTTCATTCTGCAGTTTACCTCTGATATGGAATTACATTGCACTCTCCCTTCCTCCCTCCCTTCCTTTTTTACTTTCCTTCTTTCCTTCCTGCACTCATTATATTATTATTAACACATGGTTCACAAAGCAAATGAATGTAATTGACATACACTTCATTCTGCAGTTTACCTCTGACATGGAATTACATTGCACAATTGACCAAAACCAAATAACCAAATGAAGCCCTCCTGTTGTCTGTATGCATGAAGGCACAAAAGAGTCATTACTAAGCTTTGTTTTTGTTTTTGAGAGAAAATAAAATGTAAAATCAACTTCATGATTATGCTTCATGAGTAAATGTCTCACACAGTTTGATATTTTACATCCTTTTTCAAGTGGCGCTCCCTGCATGTATTATGCTTGTTGTGGTGGGCGAAGGGTCTCTTAGTTCTTTTTTTATTTGGAAACAGGTGTTTGCTTTTTTAGAAATAATGTCTCTTTCACAAAATTTCTAAAAAGCTAGTCTGATATGAATATCTCTCGTGAACAGCAGGAGTCAATTTACAGTGACAATGTGATATTATTATTAACCACAGGACAAATACTTAGAAATATTTGGCTGGTGTGTTTTTAAGTCCCAACAGTCACATTGGCAGTGAACAATACTCATTTGGGAGCCCATTTTGGTTTAACTATCTTATCGGTTGTTTAAAACAATGAATTTGGCAGGTGAGTTTAGAGATTAATTTGCTATGGCTGCTACAGCAAACAAAAGAAATTAGCTCCCTGGCCTGTTTACAACATGGAAAAGTGGCTGAAAGGCCTGTTAACTGGAAAAATGAGTGGATGCACATCAAACGCAGAGCAGATGGAGAGAAAAATTTAAATCAGCCTGTTGAAAGCTGCTCACAAAAGCTGAAGAGGCTGAACGGCATCCACAACTAAACTAAGTGGCTACATCAGCATCAAAAGCACACAAGAGAAGGAAGATAATTGAATATGCAGGTGGGAAAAAAAGAGATCACAGCGAACAGGGAAGGCACCAAATAGGGCAGGTAATGAAATGTGACATTAGAAACCTGCTCCAAATGGGTAAATAACATCACGCTGATAGCCAGTACAGCACACAGCCCGACAGCCCGAGGTAAACAGAAGCATCTCTACTTGTCTGTGCAGTAATGTGACCTACATCAAGCTTTTCATTTCAACAGACCGCATAGAGTTTCTCTAAATATACATCAACATGTTCATGGGATTTTTTTTTTTTTTTTGCACATTGGAAATATATACAGTCAAAGAGTTGAGAATAATATGCATCATTATGGTATTCTGTTCCTTTTTTCCTTCCTTCCTTCCTTCCTTCCTTCCTTCCTTCCTTCCTTCCTCCCTTCCTTCCTTCCTTCCTTCCTTCCTTCCTTCCTTCCTCCTTCTCTCCTACCTTCCTCCTTTCCTCCCTTCTTCCTTCCTTCCTCCCTTCCCTTCCTTCTTTCCTCCCTCCCTCCTACCTACCTTCCTTCCATCCCTCCTTTCCTTCCTTCCTTCCTTCCCTCCTTCCTTCCTCCCTCCCTCCCTCCTTCTCTGTTTCTTTCCTCCCCATTACTTTCCTTCTTTCCTTCCTTTCTCCCTTCCTCTTTTCCTTTCTCTCTCCCTCCCTCCTTCCTTCTTTCTTTCTTTCCTCCCTCCCTCCTACCTTGCTCCCTACTTTCCTCCCTTCTTCCTTCCTTCCTTCCTTCCTCCTTTCCTCCCTTCCTCTTTTAGTTTCTCGTTCCCTCCTTCCTTCCTCCTTTCTTTCCTTCCTCCCTCCCCCTTCCTTCTTTCCTCCCTCTCTCCTACCTTCCTCCCTCCTTTCCTTACTTCTTCCTCCCTTTCTTCCTTCCTTCCTCTTCCCTTCCTTCCATCCCTCCTTTCCTTCCTCCCTCTCTCCTACCTTCCTCCCTCCCTCCTTTCCTTCCTTCTATTCCTCCCTTCCTTCATTGACTTGAGGACAACAGGAGGGTTAAACCAAAAGGCAAGTTCATCATTAAATTAGACTCGAAGTAAGAAGTTGTACAAAGTAGATTTCATCGCCATTGAAAGTCACTGTTGCTCTATCATGCTAAATCTCTCAGGAGTTTTTGTTTTGAGCCTTGTTTGGTGTTATATGACCAGTAGATTACGATGGCTGCTGCTCTTGTTATCTAACAAAAAGTCCACTCAAGGCTTCTTCCTTTCTACTGTGTGATTTTGGAGCTATCTGAGGTGAAAGTTGACTATCACGAGTGAAACTTAAATCGGTGCTTGTGGATTTCATAGCGAAGCACGTCCACAAATGGCCAATTTGCAGCTTTGGCGACCGAGGACAGCCTGCAGCAAAAAAATCTGACAGTATCAAAAGTTTAGGACCAAATTCTCACACTGACTTTTATGATCCACAGCTACAAAAACCAACCAATTATAACCCAACATGAAATAAAACATAATAATAAAACAATTTTTTGAATAAAGCTTTAGGGGGAAAAATATATGAGTTCTCCTTTAATACGACTACATGATGTGAACAAGAAGTTTGCTGTATTTTCAAAACACAAGAGCGCTGCAGACGGATGATTCAAGCTGATGATGTGACGCCTCTGCTTTCATATTCTTGTTTCTATTTACAGCGTTGAACAAAGATTCACCACATCTGACAGCCTCACACTGATATTGACAGAGCTGGCAACTAAGATTTCATTGGAGCCGTCTTGCACAGTGTGACATACAGTAAACTTGTAAACACAATTGTTGTTGTTGCAGCAGTAGGTGTACACAGGGTCAAAGGTCACGCTAAATGTTACATGCATACAAAATTACTATCACTTTAATCTCTGCTTTTCTAAGCATTCGGAAAAAACTTTGGTAGCTTGAAAAGAGTTTCTATTCTATTCTATTCATCCTCTTCATTCAAACTCCCACACATTGTGAATATCAAAGTTTTCATTGCAGAAACACTTTGGTTTCTCTGTCAGACAGACTGTCACCTGATGATTATTGCTCAATATTTAACAACTCACAGCTGAGAGGAATGAAAACCTTCATATTTCTCCCTTTCAACGTGAAACAGCGTGGTGACACTGATTCCACTCGGTGTTCAAACACTGCCTTTTTCATAATATATGAGTGTCTTTTTACTGCGTGAATGTGTAAGTGCAAATGAAACATGACACACACACACACACACATACACACACACACACACATACACACACACACACACACAAACTGGCATGGGGTGCGGTTAACATAAGAGACATAAAAGAGGGAAAGTTGCAAGAGGAAGTGAAATAATGCTGTGATGTCATATTTCAAACCAGGCGGACTCTTCAGACCAGTGGCCAAAGCTGGAGCTTGCTTTCATACTTATCCTCCTCCATCTGACACTGCTGCTTTATTGAGCATAATAGGGCAGAGCCAAATCAATATATTGAAGCACTAATGTCATCCAACCAAACTAGTTGCCAGAGGGTTTTTTTGGTATCGTCTGACCAAATAAATAGAAAGCAAATCCTGCTGCAGGAAATGAAGTGACAGTGCAAACCAACAGCAGTGATTTCTTATGATGCTAATGACACATGCAATACATATAATCAATAAGAAGTCCCTACTTGAGTCAATTAGTTGCTTTTCTAGTATATATGAATTAACCCTAACCCCAGTTGGGTAAACAGGCCATACACATGTTTGGACTTGTTCAGCTTGCAAAACATTTAGTAATTTTGTGATATGGAATTAAAGTTTCAAACACAATAATGTATTATTTATTTTATATTTTCTTAATTGTGCAGTACCACATCTGCCTTTGTAATGCACTAAAGTGTGAATATGTGAATATGTGGACATGTCTTGACATACTGAACGTGTCAGAATGTTTCATTTTTGTCTTAAACTTATTTTTTTAGGTCTATTTTTAGTGGCTGTTTTTGCCGCTGGACTGACCCACATTTGCCTCAGAGATAAACAAAACTCACCATATCTTCTGATCTTACTGGCTACATTCAATAGTAGTGTTATAGGGTTATCTTTTCAGTGAGAAAGTCTAACAATACAGCAGTAAAAGGCGACTGTTAATGTGTAAATCACAGTCCACATTATCATTTTGTTTTAAATGATATGTCAGGACAAGTGGCATTTTTATATGGAAAAATGATGGAACACTAACTGCTTCAATAGATAGGGTACATGTCAGGAAAACTGTTTTTTTAAGATGTCATGGATCCATGCACTGCCCCATAAACCACAGAGTAGCTTTCTGCTATATAGCAGGATTTGCAGGAATAGAGAGAGAGTTACATTACCACTGTCACAGCCCTAAATTGAGAATGCAATATTCTGTTGTCATAATCTGACACGACCAAGCTCAGAAGAAATTAGTCTACAGCAAAGAGCTCGACACCACTGAAGTGCACAGGCAACTTTTTATGGCTACCAATCCAATGTGTGACAACAACCTTGATAGATAAGCATGGACATACTGACACTTGTCACCATCTACTTCAATCGATCCAGCACAACAAAGGCAAGATGATAAAATGCTTTCACTCACCAGAGCTGACGGCTCACTTGAAGAGAAAGGAGGCACAGCGGTTCTTCCTCTGAGCGAACTTCTGACGATTTTGGGGATGAAGTCCTGTAGCTTGCTGACTCAGCTGGCTTTCGATGGACAGCGTGCCCGTTAAGTTGAGTCGCAGCTGTCCCACGGTGTTGCAAGTCAAAGTTTCTATCCTCTTCAAAGTGGCAGAGTTCTTCTCTGACTGAGATGTCATCATAGGAGTTGTTGTGATCATTTTCAGCAGTGACGGTCGCAGTATAAGCCTCCTATGTTGTTGTCATGGATGGATGTTAACAGAGACAGGACTGATGCTCAGTGTGGCAGTACAGAGTGGTCAGCTCAGACCTCAACTTTCCTATTCCTTGAAATGACAAATTACGAGAAGAGCAGTGATCAGGTGTTGATACCATAGACTGTATAAAAGTAATGGACGTAACATCCGTGACGTCACCCATTGGTTTGTGGACTGCTGCTCGGAAGCCAATAGTTTCGAATCTAGGCAGCGCCATCTTGAAAATTTCAGTTGCATGCTGGGAAAAATAAAAACACGGATTCTACTTATATGGGCATGAGGCGGAGCCATGGGCGGAGCGGGGAGGTTGCTATGGTTGCGAGGGCTGGATCTCGAGGACATTGGTCAATCAACCTGTCAATCAGGACGTAGCCGCGCCCTAATGCATACCCTGCTTTATCATCAAATATAAAATCAGGGAGGCCAAAATGTCCCAAATGAACATCATACTGCATTGAAGAAGGCTTTAAACTAGCGATTGAGACCATAAACACATTTTGAAAACGTTTACTGAGGTTAGAAATCAAGTGAGAAGTTGGTGAATTCTCCGTTGACTTGTATAGAGACGGTCGCCCCCTGGTGGCCTTTTGATAGAATGCAGTTCTAAGTTACTTCCGCGTTGGCCTCATTTCAGAGGACCAGAACTCCCCGTCTGGTTGATACACACAGTCTTGAAAACACATATAAATTTTCCTTACTCAGAGTCGTGTTTCTGCAGTGCTGTTGCCACTTGTTTGTTAGCCCCACATTTATGCCATCGTAGGCCTACTGCAGACACAAATCGGAAAACACAGTGTGAAACAGCAAGGCAGGGATCAATAAACTTGAACTAAAATCCTAACACAAATGATATTCTGCAATTTAGTGAAATGCTATATTCATGAAATATAAATTATAGTGGATAAAATGTGAAGCTGATAATAACATCAAGTGTTTGTACAGTACAGTTCTTTCTGTTGACATCAGGTTTTGCGACACATATAGCAGAACAATTACCAAACGTTTAAGTGCATCCGTCAAAGTGTGTTCATCATGCTTTTAACAGGTTTTTTATTGGCATTTTAGTGATTCTTTTAATGGTCTTTTTTTCAATCTTGTTTTACTTTTCAAATCCTGATCAGTTAGCCTTGCCAGCACCTGCTCATGTCTGCTTTCGTGGTGTTTTAACTGTCTGCTGTCACTGAAGTTTGTATGTATGTATATATCTGTTTGAATGTTGTGATGCCCTCTCCTAAAACTGCAACTAAATCTACCTTTGGGTATTAATAAAGTTACCTTGACCTTGAGGTGTAAACACAACACAGTAGATTTTCCTCTTAAATGCTAAAGTTTGCATTACTGGTGCTTAACTACAAGACTACATATCAATGGCTGTCGAAACTAGCTGACACAATATGCCTTTATGTCACTGGTGAGCAAGGGAGATTATAATGCTATTTGATTGATTTTCTTAATGTAACTTGATCTACTAGTATATTATGAATCTCCTGTAATATCCACACCAGCTTCCTACAACAGATGTCCATCCAGAGTGAAATGAGTGCATCATGAAAGATAGATCATGTTTTGTTGATATGATAATGTCTCTGTGGTTTTAAAATAGGAGAATCCTCCCGGTATTCAGCCCAGCATATCAGATGTTATGGCTGCTGTGTCTGTCTGTGTGCACACATGAGACACATTTACCAGCTAAATTTAGGTGTTAAATCCTCCTTTTCTTTTGCTCTCTCATCTCTCCACCCCCAGTCCTCTTTCTATCTCTCTCTCTCTCTCTCTCTCTCTCCTTCCTGTCTCTCTTCAACTCTTGCTCTCTCAGTCACTCTCTCTCTCTCTCTCCCCTCTATCATTTGCCCTCAACCTCTCTTTCTCTCTCTCTCTCTCTCTCTCTCTCTCTCTCTCTCTCTCTCTCTCTCTCTCTCTCTCTCTCGCTCTGTGTGTGGGTGGATGTTTCATTTCTTCCACTAGAACCTTCTAACCTGTTATCACTGACTGCAGCACTGCATGTCATATATCCCGCTGTTGTTGCAGCTGCTAAATTTTGTCTTTATTTGCTTTTTGGTCTGTGTGAGGAACATTTACAACATGTTGATTATTAGTGAGGACTGATTAGTGAAGCATGTGTTTTCACATTATATGCACATCCTTTTCCCTTATCCCTGGGTTATTGTATATTTAATCATATATTAATGCTACCACCAGCATGTTAAGTAGAGGACACACATGACGACGGTTATGATTGGGCATGATGACAGACTGGACTGAGTTTGAGCGGGTTGGTTCAGGTCTGGGTCAGTTGGTGTTGACTGATTAAAAACTGATTAAAAATAATTTAGTGTGTGATATGTTAAGACTCTAATCTCAGTCGCTGTCATCCATAAAGACTTTTATTAACCCTCCTGTTGTCCTCGAGTTAAGGAAGGAAGGGAGGAAGAAGGAAGGAGGGAGGGAGGAAGAACAGAAAAGAGGAAGGGAGGAAGAAGGAAGGAGGGAAAAGAAGAAGGAAGTAAAGGAGGGAGGAAGGAATGGAGGAAAGGAAAGAAGTAAGGGAGAAAGGGAAGGAAGGATGGAGGAAATAAGGAAGGAAGGAAGGAAGGTAGGAGGGAGGGAGGGAGGAAAGAAGGAAGGATGGAGGGAGGGAGAAAGGAAAAGAGGAAGGAAGAAAGGAAGAAGGAAGGAAAAGAGGGAGGAAGGAATGGAGGAAAGGAAAGAAGTGAGGGAGAAAAGAAAGGACGGAAGGATGGAGGAAATAAGGAAGGAAGGAAGGAAGGAGGGAAGGAAGGAAGGAAGGTAGGAGGGAGGGAGGGAGGGAGAAAGGAAAAGAGGAAGGAAGGAAAAAAGGACGGAGGAAGGAAGGAAGGAAGGAAGGAAAGGAAGAAGGGAGGAAAGAAATAGAGAAGGAGGGAGGAAGGAAGGACAGACGGAAGGAAGGAAGGGAGGAAAGAAGGAACAGTCAATAATTGAATTCTTGCAAAACTTGTGTCGTCTACCAGAACTCCACAAATGTTAGTGAGCAGTCGTTTATGTGTGATTACTCTACAGACTTACGCTGCTTCCTGACTACAAAACTCCAAAGACTAAAAAAAAAATGGTGCCACTTGGTTGAAACCATCTTTATGTTTGGTCTGTCCAGTCTTTGTAGGTTTCAGCTAGTCGTCAGGTTTGGTTGCTAGTAGCAACTCCTACTTCCATAGCCTTTGCAGTTTAAGTTTTTCTCAGATTTTTGATTTAGCATATGTTGTCAGGCATCTTTTATCTGTTCTCCAAATGCCTTTTGTTGTTGTTGGACCATTATCTGTAGGTGCTCCATTTATTATAACTCCATTCTTATGTCATTTGAGATGTTAAATGAGTTTTTTGTCATTTTAGTGCCGACCCAACTAGCCATTACATCAGCAGTCTGAAGCTAATCTTTATAACATTCTTAAATTACTAATTTATGGCTGGGCATCAGTTCAGTCATGGACTTTATGGAAGTCCCCCTCTTATTTTACTAGAATTGTAGTCTAAAATGTTTGTTATATCACCATTTTCTGATTTGTGACTATAATGAAAGTGTGTTTAGCTCACCTCATAGCTGCACATCTGTACACATAGTGAGGGCAGAAGACTATGTACTTCGGGTCTACCGATAATGTATTGTTATAATGCTAATGTCACATTGCCAATCTGCTTTTTAACTACTATGCCTCATGTGAGTTATGTCTTTTCTTCTGTACAGCACTTTGGTTTTAAAGTGCTTATCAAATAAAGTTGGATTGGATTGGATTATATAATACTACTGCTAATAAGAATAATCAGCTTTTAGGAAAAGACACTAGTAGTAACTATGTATTAGCATGTGGTTTAGCATTTTGGTCCAAATTTGAATAACTAGTTGGCTACATTATTAGTGGTTAGTGCTGAATGCAGGATGGTTTTGGTTTTAGAGTAATACCTTCAAGTATCTGATATGAATGAGCCTTCACCATAGGAAAATATCAACCTCTAATAGATAGGACTCATTTATCAGTTTCCTATAATCACAGCAGGGTTTCACTAGTTTCAGAAGCCTCATTTTTCCAGTTACATCAATCTACAATCTAAGAGCAGCATATGACTCCCTATTGCTTTAAAAGGTTGAAAACTCATCTAAGCAAGGTTTACCTCACATCTCTTTTCTCCCAGCTGGTTCACATATTCAAGTTTCAAGTTATTTTTCCATTTCCCATATCCCGTATATATTCCCATCTCCTCCACTCAGAGTAATTGATCTCACAAAATCCCATCTACACTACCTCTCTCTTTTTGCTCATTTTACTTCTTCTCTCTGCAATCTTCTCCCCATCTCATTTTTGTGCATGTGCGAATTGAAGTTCCTTCTTGTTTGGCACAGATTTGAAGTCAGATTGTAAGTATGTCTTGCTGTTTTCAATGAGTATCTTTCCCTCAAGACAAACCATTCTGGTTCCCTGACCTGAATTATAAGAGTAGTTTGCTTCATCTTGCATCAATGTGATTACCATATAAATGCTTGACCCTGCAGCAGCCCTTACCACACTTAGGATTAACCCCAAAGGAAGTTCATTAGTATACTGCAACAGAGCTTCATTTGATAAATCTTGATTTCTGTTACTTTTGATGAAGGGGGAAGGGAATAGTATCTCAGTCATAATCCACAGGAGAAAATCGTCTTTAGGATGTGTGCGTAGACCAGAGTGGACATCTTTACAGCCGGTCCCACTGCAGGCCACTGTGAGACACCATGGGCCTGATTTACTAAGATCCCAAATAAAGGGTACTAAATTGTATGCACAGTGCAATAGATAGTTTTGCAGGTGATCTACTAAGAATAACTGTAAATGAAAACAGATGCAACAGGTGCAGACAGCAGTATTTAAATGAGGGGTTTTGTGTCTTAATTGACAGTTTGGACGAGCAGAAAAGCTGCAAGCGCAAAATGAAATGTGATCAGGTTCGAGTGGAAGAGGTTAACTAATATATTGAGTTCTAACAAAAACTAATATTACCAGAAAACCCCACATATGGGAGAGTATTTGTGATGAAGTCAATGCTGTTAGTGAAACCAAAAATATTCCACTCCAAAATTATTAATACAGGTGGTAAAACTCCGTCCTGTACGTATTCTGTCATTGTGCCTCCGTCTCCTCGTCTCCATAGTAACAGCCGGTTAATACCTGCCCTTCAAAGGTATTGTTTATAGACGCAGGTGCTAAATAACATATTTATATTTTCTCCTCCCAGTATTTTGCACACTGGGGTTAAAACGCCTCATATTACATTCATTACGGTAAACTACTAATATTACATTCATTACGGTAAACTACTAATATTACATTCATTACTGTAAACTACTAATATTACATTCATTACGGTAAACACACTAATATTACATTCATTATGGTAAACTACTAATATTACATTCATTACGGTAAACTACTAATATTACATTCATTACTGTAAACATACTAATATTACATTCATTACGGTAAACTGCTAATATTACATTCATTACGGTAAACTGCTAATATTACATTCATTACGGTAAATTGCTAATATTACATTCATTACGGTAAACTACTAATATTACATTCATTGCGGTAAACTACTAATATTACATTCATTATGGTAAACGTACTAATATTACATTCATTACGGTAAATTACTAATATCACATTCATTATGGTAAACTACTAATATTACATTCATTACGGTAAACACACTAATATTACAATCATTATGGTAAACTACTAATATTACATTAATTACGGTAAACTACTAATATTACATTCATTACGGTAAACTGCTAATATTACATTCATTATGGTAAACTACTAATATTACATTCATTACTGTAAACATACTAATATTACATTCATTACGGTAAACTACTAATATTACATTCATTATGGTAAACTGCTACTATTACATTCATTACGGTAAACTACTAATAGTACATTCATTATGGTAAACTACTAATATTACATTCATTACGGTAAACACTAATATTACATTCATTAAGGTAAACTACTAATATTACATTCATTACGGTAAATTACTAATATTACATTCATTACGGTAAACTACTGATATTACATTCATTATGGTAAACTTCTAATATTACAATCATTATGGTAAACTACTAATATTACATTCATTATGGCAAACGTACTAAATGGACAGCACGTATTATCTTGCACATTTTAAAGATGCAAACCTCAGTGCACCTCGTTAGTTTGCACATTTTTTGCAGGTGATATAAAGTTTGCACACGTTTTTACACCTGCAAACCTTTAGTAAATCAGACCCCATGAGTAGAAATACCTCTCCAGTTCTGTGGCTGAGGAATGAATCTGCTCTGAACACCAGAGGAGGTAAATTGCAGCACAGAGCATCCGTTATGGGTCCAATCTGTCAGGAAGTCCATCATGCTTAGCCTGAGTTACAGACTGATGTGTTTGTGTCACAAATTTCTAATCTCATGGGAAACAGATTGCCGACACTCTGTCTTCAAACTTTTGTTTAGAAAGTCTTTACTGGCATTTGGCAGTCTAAATGTTAATGTACAACAAAGATTGGGGTTGCTGGGGAGAAGAACTTTGACTTTGTTTTATTTCAGTGTGGCAAAAGTCCACATAAGTCATTTCCACTTACATATAAAGATATACCTATACCTGATACAGGTCAAATAGACCCAAACACTGTGGACACATATATATCTTCTAGCAGTAACTGAGACAATGTGCAGTAGTTTTTCTCATTGCTTTCAAGTTTCCTCTGACTCATCGGTTACATATTCAGATTTGCTTTGAGGTGTTTTTTTTTTAAGTACTCTTAAATACTGTCACATTGTCATATATCAGCTATTCCCATGAAATTACTCTATGCTTTAATGGTATGCTATAATTTACTCTTTTGAAAGGACCCACTTTTAGCCCAATTTGCATGTGTCATACAGCCGCCAGAGAATAGACTAGTCTTGATAGAGCTGACTTTTGAGTGCTGATTTTTAAGTCCTAAATGGAAAGCTATTATCTGAGCTTTTTCGTACCGTGTTGAAAACATTAATGACTGAGACAGCAAGTATTTCACCAAGCTTCCTGTACCACCTATTTCACAAGTATGGGTGAATGCATTTTGACGCTTTATATTGTTGCATTGGTTTCTGATCTGATTTTTGCTACTGCTGATGTATAAATTGGTCTCTTCAATGCTTCTGTAAAGGATTTCTTGATTCAGGTTTATTTATATACCTTATACAACAACCTGCACCAAACAGAGCAGTGGTTTTTGATCAGCATTATCTCCTAGGTATAGTATAGGTGGAAACATGTCGGTTACAAAAATGTGACAATTGGTGGATGTATAAGAAATCATGATTTTACAGTAAAAAAAAAGATTTGATTTAATAAGATAAATAGAAATATAACCATTTACAATTCCAAAATACACTGTATAGCTTCACTGGAAATGTCTCAGCCTGATGTTATATAATCAGCATCACCAGTGGCTGCTTTTAACACTGCTGATAGTTGTTCAGTTTGATTTATCTTTTGATTAAACCGTTTCCATGAACTCTTAGATATCAGGTGGAACGGGCACTTGTCTAGATGGGTACTTGACGGGGCGGATACACACTGTGGGGGTTGTAACAGTGATTGTCAGTAGCTTGCGGGGAAGGGAGAAGGAGCAGCTATTTGCTTATAACAAGTCCAGCCAGCTCAGCAGGCTCTGACAACAAAATTGGCAATTTGTTTCCACTCTGAAACGTCTGGGTCAAGAGGTCGATTGGCTGGCAGACACCCATGATAAAATCAAGATAACCCAGCCACGCACCACTGCCCAGTGATTCCTGTGGGCATGAGAATTAACAACCAGGCCATATTTGATCAATACGTGGAGGCATCATATCACTGGAAACATTTAGAGACAAGGTCTGATGTCTGTAATTCAATCCAAGTGCCTTAATAACACCATTTGGATGCTTTTAAAAGCAATATTTCACCAGATAACACAGTATTTGTTGTGCACAATCTGAGGAGATTGAAGATCTGCCATCTGCTTTCCTTAATAGAGTCTGACCTCTCATTTGATCTGTCAGTAAAATTGGCAATTTGCTTCTCGTCTATAACATCTGAGAGGGTTTTTCATTTCACCTCCTGCGCAGGTGCTGATGGAGTTGAGCCATGTACAACCAGCTAGTGACTGAGAGGCGAAGTGCTGCTGTTTATTAGCGTTTGATGAACTGGAGGCACCTTGATAGTTACCCAGATTGGCGCCTGTACCAAAAGCTTGTTTTTGCCATAATATTATCTTCAGAGGTACAGTTTGTGTTTATTATTAATCACCATTTATGACAAATCAGGTTCTTTATTACCTCCTTTCCACCGAGCTTGAGCTGGTGCTGGTTTGGAGCCAGAGCCTGACTAAGCACCGGTTCTTTGCTTTTCCACCACCAAAGCTCCAGCCCCGAGCCTCGGAACGGGAGCCAGAACAAGCACCAACTCTTTGCTGGTCTAAAGCAAGAACTGATTACGTCATCGGACTGGGGCGGGGCTAACGTTTATTAGCCGGCTAGTAGGGCTAACGTTTATTAGCTGGCTAGTGGGGTTAGCGTTTATTAGCAGAGTAGCGGGGTTAACGTTCATTAGCTGACTACTATTTTTATCTTTTTTTTTGCCAGAGCTGTCTTCTTCTTCTTCTTCTTCATTTCCGGCAGGCTAGATGCCTTTCGCCATGTTGCTGCCTCTCACTGGTGAATCATGGAAGTGCTTCAAAGGTGCGCGCTGGCTACATTATACAGTGACGTAATCACATGGCTCCTTGCCGGTGGAAAAGCAACAGGTTCGTAAGAGGTGCTTGGATTAGCACCAACTGAGCACTGGCTCTAGCACTAGCTCCTAACCAGCACTGGCTCCAGCTCGGTGGAAAAGGGGTATATCTGTGCTTCCAATAGACAATCCAAATAAATGCTCTTATGAGTAATAGCTACACATGGTTTGAGAGTTACTTATCAGACTATGTTGGATTTAGACCATTCCAGTCTGGTCCAGTCTAGAGATAACATCATCCATCATCTACACCATGTGTCACCCATGGTATATTATTACATTACAGTTTGCCATAGTCCTGCCATAGCTGTTGGGATAGCAGATGATTTACTATTTTTTGCTTGCCTTTATGGGGTAAACAAACCAATCCACAACCTAGTATATCCACTGTAGCTTTTCCAACTTGATTCAGGCTTTAATCAAACTGGAAATGTTAAGAAATCACCTGCTACCCTACAGTAAAACAGGGTTTGGTTGCAATGTGCATCTTTTCACATTGAGGCAGTAGTTATTCTGTCAGCCCACCTTAGTTTGCCAAGCTCTCCCTTTCTCCACCAGCTGTCAGTCATCTTGACGAGCTGTCTATCCTGAGTTTGAGCTTGCCTGCACCTGGAAAGATTGACAAGACAATTTAGACAATTAGGGGGGATTTAGACATGAACACACAGGATCAGGGCTGGATGGAGCATCGCGTATCTCTTTATTTATTGTTAGGATGTCAACATATTTGTCTGTTTTAATTTTAAATGTGTTTTCTTTTCAGTCTTTTACACACAATTAAGCCTTTGCTGTTGATTCTCCATGTCAGCCTAAACAAACGGTCCGCAGACAGCATTGAACCACAGTGCTGTAATGAAAAGAACGCAGGAGGAACATGAATAATTTACAGTCACGCTGACAGACTGAGAGAGAGAGAGAGAGAGAGAGAGCATGTGAACGTGAGATAGCGATGTAAAGGACGAGAGAGCAAAGGTAGAGAGAAAGCACCACGATGACACTATCACAGTCTTCTTCTGTCCTGTTTTACTCTGTTTATTTCCTATCTCCCTCCTACAGACGTACACTAATGCACACACACAGCGGTTCAAAAGCCGAAACCTATACCCTCCCTATCCTAACATATGGTTGAGCATGAAATCACACCGTGCTGCACTTCGACACTCCATAAGACACACAGATCTTGGCACATACATATAAGTAAGCATGAAAAACGCCCCAGTTTTGAGTGCAGAAACTATACACACACACACACACACACACACACACAACAATCCATGGTCTTTTTTGGGGGCATTGCATACTACTTACACTTTCATTAATTTACAGAAAACCTTCACCACTACTTGCTTAACCCTGACCCTTACCCTACCCTTAAAATAACCCTCAACCTTAATATAACCCTAACCTTAACCACTGACACAAAAATCTGCTTTTTCCTAATTGGGGACACAGTTTTTTTTTTTTTTTTTGATAATTTAATTGGACAAGCCGTCCCCAATTAACTTGTCCTTAGGCTGAAGTTTGTCCCCAGAAGTTGCCTATGACAGACCAAGGACACACACATCATACACACACAGTCATACTGAGGTTTATATTAATAGGTAGATTCTTGATGTGTTGATGAAGAAGGAAACCACTGATGACATGTCTCACTTGTATATTTGAAAGGTTTTATTACAAAAGAGAACAGTGTCAAACATCCAATCTTGAGAGAGTCCTGGTCCCAATGTGAATCTCTCTCCCTACTCCAATTCTTACAACACTATATATAGTTCCTCCACCTTCTAAACAAATGTCCAATCTGGAAAAACAGCCCCTGTCCCATCATTTACGACTTGTTTTAACACATGGTCAGTCTAAGGAAATAGCCTTCGTCCCATCCTTTATGGCTAGCTGTAAACTTTAACTTAAGTAAATGTCAAGTTCAAGTGACACAGGATGTCTTAAAATGTCACAGAACCGACGACCAAGGCAGAACAGACACCTCAATACCACAGTTACTTTTGGGGTATTTATATAGACTTACTACTATACTATATAGACTCTATCCATAACCACTACTTGCCTAAACCACTGATCCCAAAAATCACCATTTTACCAACTGGGGACACAACTTTTGTCCCCAATTGCACAAGCTGTCCCCAATCAACTGGTGTTAAGTCTGGTTTGTGTCCCCAAAAGTGTCTTAAACCATACCTACACACACACACACACACACACACACACACACACACACACACACACACACACACACACACACACACAGAGAGAGAGAGAGAGAGGGGAAGCTTCTCCATAGTGTAATGTTGAAACAAAGAGTTTATATAAAGATGGAAACAGAGATCAGCAGGATGGCAGAGGAGACAGGAAGTGCTCACTTTGGGAACATCCACTTTCTGTTCCAGCCTTGATCTACCAAGGGGTGGGGTGGCGGTAAAATCGGTGTAGGAAGAAAAATAAAATAATAAAGTAAAATTCTTCTCTCTCCCTTGCTGTCTTTTTGTCCTTGATGCTATTTGGAGCATGAGGAACATCATGTGTTCTGTTAAAGCCTTTACATCTGCTTGTGCTGTCATTGGCAAGAAAGTTACGCCTCCTGCTTCACTGTCTACTTCTTCATATGGATAAGAATTCATACTTTTTTATTTATTTATTTATTTATTTCAAAAGTTGAACTATCGTCGCTGTATGTTTCTTCTCTTTGGGGTAGGCAGTGTGGTTTTTTTTGCAACTTTTGCAAATGTTGGCAAGCAGGAAACAAGGCAAAGATATTTATGTGTGATTCCTATGAGGATTAGATGAAGATGCTTCTCGGTGTAGGGTCAAATATTCAGGAAGATAACAAATCCAAAGCAGTGTGAAGTAAAGAATATATTACCTCCGACATGCATTTGATGAAAGAACTGCAGTTAAACAATAGGCATGAAATCACATTTTCCCACCAGAGGAGTGAGTTCACTAATTAATGCACAAATCCAATGGAAAATACCAGTGAAGCGATATCACTATGCTAAGCACTTGAATAGGAAACAGTCACTTTTATCGATTTCATGCACATTTCAAAAGCTCTAAAACACAGGACGGAGGTTAATCTTTAAAACATAAGGTGGTGGTTTTGAGCTGCGAGTACATTTCTCATGATAGTAAGTGTTTGAAAAGTTACATTTTGAGTTGTTATCAATGTTTAATGTATCAAACATTGTGACCTTGTTGGGGACACTCTTCATAAGTGATTTATTGTACTGTGACAATGGGTTTTTTTTTTTTTGTGTGTGAAAAATGTGTACCTATTCTATCCAGTAAAGGACTATTTCACCGGAGGGAGCCAGTGAAGTCTAACTGCCAGTCAGCGATCAAAGTGAGGCTGTATAAATAAGTACTGCTGCATGAATTTATAATCAGCAGTCTGACTTTATATAAAATGATGGAGATTTCAATAATAGACTTAATAACGCACAAAAAATGGGGGAATTTGCTGTAGTAGCAGTATATATAGCAGTATATACAGTACAGCAGCAGTAGTATATCTTTGATCCAGGGTCATATAAGAAAAATGCAACCTGTCCACTGTTCCAGAAAATGAAAGATGAAAAAAAGAAAAGAAAAAGAAAATCTAAATACAGGTTGCAGTGTTTCTGCCTGCCAGCTTATTACATTATTCTCTGTCCTAGTTTCAGTTTCTGTGAATCAAAAATGCTCGCGTCAGTTCATGGTGTCTGGAGGCCACCATCACTGCAGTTTAACAGATTTATGTCAGAAATATTCCAAATGCAATCAGAACAAAGATATCCTCACATTCATTTACACTTTTTCTGAAATGCTTGTTCCCCATTTTCTCTCCCAGCTGAGATTGTCAAACCGCCCTTTTACTATAAGTGTTAATGTTTCCTCTTACTGTTGGCCAGGGGAGGTTGTACTGTAGACAACTGTGTGTTTTCTCAAATACAAATGGTGTCACCAGCCACTTCTTTTTTCACCACTGATGATCCCTCACCTGCTTCCCACCAGGTAATGAACTGGCAATAAACAGCAAACATGCTTTTCATTCACTTATAACATTTAAACGGTGTTCCTAGTTTTCTTTGTTCGTGACTTTGACAACAAAGGATTTGCTGTCTGATCCTCCATTCATGCAGAGTCCAGGTCCAACCATAGACTGTATATAAAAAATGGACGTAACATCCGTGACGTCACCCATTCGTTTGTGGACTGCTGCTCGGAAGCCAATAGTCTCGAATCTGGGCAGCGCCATCTTGAAAATTTCAGGTGCATGCTGGGAAAAATAAAAACACGGATTCTACTTATATGGGCATGAGGCGGGGCCATGGGCGGAGTGGGGAGGTTGCTATGGTTGCGAGGGCTGGATCTCGAGGACATTGGTCAATCAACCTGTCAATCAGGACGTAGCCACGCCCTAATGCATACCCTGCTTTATCGTCACATATAAAATCAGGGAGGCCAAAATGTCCCAAATGAACATCATACTGCATTGAGGAAGGCTTTAAACTAGCAATTGAGACCATAAACACATTTTGAAAACGTTTACTGAGGTTAGAAATCGAGTGAGAAGTTGGTGAATTCTCCATTGACTTGTATAGAGACGGTCGCCCCCTGGTGGCCTTTTGATAGAATGCAGTTCTAAGTTACTTCTGCATTGGCTTCATTTCAGAGGACAGGAACTCCCCACCTGGGCCCAACCCATCTGAATAGATACACATTATTCTAGTGGGTGCTGCTGAAGTTCACAAGGACTATATTCAACATCATTTATCTGCAGTTGACACTGATAATCACATCATATTTTATATCGCTTTCAGGGTAAGAGATGAGCCCAATTCAAAATGTTACTTTGTGGAAAAACTGTCTTCAGGGGAATACTGCTGTGCCTTCTATTTTACTGGTGCAATACAAAGTTGAAAAGATTTCAATAAAAAGAGCATGAAACTAAGCCGAGATGTGAAGTTTACCACAAAAGTGCAATATGAAAAAAGCATTAAGATGATGAAAAAGTGATGATGAATTTCCAGAAACTAGTCTGAAACTTATTTAATTCAGAGCATTTACAGACTTATCCAGTAAAGGACTATTTCACTGGAGAGAGTGAGTGAAGTCTAATTGCCAGTCAGCGATCAAAATGAGGCTGTATAAACAAGTTTTAAGTTTTAAATTCAGCGTTTGCAGAGTTTTTTCCTTTTTTTCCTGACTTGATAGCAAATAAAATTCAGACTGTTTTGTCAAATGTAAAATGTCCATGACTCCAGGCACACACTTGAGGAATGAATCATTGCTTAAAGTATATAATTGATCATCTTTATGTTGGTCCAGTGTTATCATTTTCCCAAACAAATCACTTGAATTACTCACAGCTCTTATAAAAATAACCACTATTTGGTTAAATCTACTATTATCCATCATTCTGCATAAATAGAAGTCATGTTTAGGACAAAGTATTTTACATTCAGCACTGGCACAAAGTTAGATATAAAAGATGAATGGAAAGGGTGAAGGAGTGAAGAGTAGAGTAGTGGGAAGAAGAAGAGAAGCTTATCTCTGGATGGGTGGAGCGTGGGATGGGAGAGGCAGGAGAGAAAAAACCTCTGTCCCTCCTTCATCTCTTTTCTCCATCAAGGAGACAATTTGAATGGAGAGCAGGCAGCACAAATAGCACAGATTGTCGCATATAGTTTCATTCCCCATGCAAATTACCAAACTTAAGAGAAAAATTATGCTGAAATCTGAATTGGACGACTCACCATGTGTGCTGTCATATTAAGGGATATTGCCCTCTGGCAGTTCCTCTCATGTGGAAGCCTGCTGTTCCAGGCTGTGTATCCACCGGGAGTCTCGCTTTCACTTATTTCTTTATCTTGTTGCTTTTTTTTGACAAAAGGACACAGTGTTACTCTGTGTGCTTAAAGATGTTACTAGAAAATGGCCAATATTTCAGAATCCAGGCAAACAGTTGACTCATCAGCTCGGATGTTGCTATATTTATTCTGTCAGCAAAGCTTGGTAAACAGCCACTCATTAGCGAGACAGCAATGCAAAGTAATGGGCAAAAAGATATGTGCCTTTTTACACTGATGAAACTGATAAGTAGGCTTCTTTTGATTTGCTCATTTCTGCTGACACACCAATACTTCATCAGCCATGTTTGAATCCAACTGGACAAACTGTATCTGCACATCAGATAAGCAGTTCCTAAATAATCTAGATTGAATATAAGTAACATGACGGATCCAAAATCAATATCACAAATGATAGATATAGAGAAAATAGTAGCATTTATGTTTAATTGATTTAAGTTTTTATTTGTAGTTGGTGTTAATAGCAAGTGCTAGATCTTATACTAGTGTTTAAATGACCAAAACTTAGTCTACATTAATGGCTGCTGCTATCCACCTAATATATCTTACCACAATGTTACATAGAGTGGGTTGTAGCTTAAATAGAGGAAATGGTGAGCAATAGGAAACAGTCACTCCAGGAGTTCGTGGCCCTTTTTTGTGACTTTTGTTGCCTAAAATACCTGATTTCATGACACTTAAAAAAAATGCAATGAAAGTTGTGGTGTTTTTAGGTATTTGTTGCAATGAAATTGTGGGAGGAAGTCAAAGTTGCAAAATATAGTGGCGATTTTTCCCTCTTTATAATTATAATTGGATAATTCATTACAAAATTAAAAGGGTAATTAAGTAATTAAGGGGAACTTAATCTGTTAAATAGCACAATTCAACCACTAGATGGAGAAAGGCTGTGTGTTCACATTGAAGACTATGAGGCAGGCTAACTTTAATTCATCCCCCAGACCAATTTGATCTAATGTGGGCCGGATCATTGAAAAGATGGAGGGAATGAAGGAAGAGAAGACAGGAAAAAAGAAGGAAGGAAGGAAATAAGAAGAGAAGGAAGGAAAGACAGACAAAAGGAAGGATTGAAGAAAGGTAGGAAGGACGGAGAGACAGATGGAAGGAAGGAAAGAAGGAAGTACAGAAGAGGAAAGGGAGGACAGACAGACAGACGAAAGGAAGGAACGAAGTAAGGAAAAAAGGAAGGTAGGAAGGACAGAAGGTAGGAAGGGAGGAAAGACAGGTGGAAGGAAGGAACAAAGTAAGGAAAAAAGGAAGGTAGGAAGGACAGAAGGTAGGAAGGAAGGAAAGACAGGTGGAAGGACAGACAGACAGACGGAAGGAAAGACAGAAGGAAGGAAAGGGAGGAAGGGCAGGTGGAAGGAAGGAACAAAGTAAGGAAAAAAGGAAGGTAGGAAGGACAGAAGGTAGGAAGGGAGGAAAGACAGGTGGAAGGAAGGAACAAAGTAAGGAAAAAAGGAAGGTAGGAAAGACAGATGGAAGGACAGACAGACAGACGGAAGGAAAGACAGAAGGAAGGAAAGGGAGGAAGGGCAGGTGGAAGGAAGGAACAAAGTAAGGAAAAAAAGAAGGTAGGAAGGACAGATGGAAAGAAGGAAGGACAGAAGGAAGGACGGACAGACAGACGGAAGGAAGGAAGGAAAGAAGGACAGGTGGAAGGAACGAAGTAAGGAAAAAAGGAAGGTAGGACACAAAAACACAGGAAGGAAAGTGGGCCGGATTGCACCCCTCGGCGAGCCAGTTCTGGCCCACGGGCCGCATGTTTGACACCCCTGCTCTAGCAGACTACTCAAATTTCCAGTAAAGTTGTGTTGATTGGTTTAAATGGCAAGATCGTGCAGAATTCACTGGTTAACATCCAAATCCTGGAGGGTCTGATATTGACTTTGAGGCTGATGTTGCTCCAATACTGTATGTCTTCATCCATTCATCTGTTCTCTGCTGGTGAAGAAGAAGAGTTCAGTATAAATCATGAAACTCAGATTCTAGTAAAATCATCTCCTGTATGGTTTCAATGGTTTTGTGGCTTCTGTGGTTGACATGGTGAGCTTTTGGTGGTGAGTTGCAAAAAAGTTGAACCATCCTGAACTCTCATCATCATGAATAATGAATAGGTGGATTAAACCATCTCAGCTGAATATCATCCCTCATGTGATATTTATATAGTGATAAGAGATTACAGCATGTCTTTAGCAGTTTTTTGTGCTTTAATTGCATACCTTAGTAGTCCCTCAGCCCTACTTAGTTTCGGCACATGCTGCATCTCAGCTTTGAGGAGAAGAATCGCTAACTCAGTATGAAAGTTAAAATTATGCCGGTGATACTGTGTGCAGGCTGCAGCAGTGGGAACAGAACAGCTGCTTCCTTCCGTCGTCTTCCTCTTCTTCTTCTTCTTCTTCTTCTTCTTTCTGTGGCACCGTGAGACCGAAGGAGTGCAGTGGTTTTTGTTGTTGCATTGTGGGATTGAAGCAGCAGTGGGTGCTGTTGCTTATGGGTTGCATCAGATGTTTAAACAGCAAAGGAATGCTTTGAGAACAGAAGAAGTTAGTAGTGGGTGGGTGGGTTGGGTGGGTGGGTGGGTGGGTGGGAAAGAGGGGGAAAAGGATGAGGAAAAATGAGTTGGAGAATAGAGACTAAAAGGAGGTGAGTTTTAGGACATAAAGAAAGGAGCGTATGAAAGGTAGGATGATGATGTGGAGGAGAGGATAATGAGCTAAAGTCAGGTAAAGGTGGGGAAAAAAAAGAGGATAATGGGGCGGTCGGGAGGAAGAAAGATGATACGGAGGAGAAGAGACTGAGAAGGAGATGATGGGTGGATGAGGGCCAATAAGGGGCAGAGAGGAGAAGAGGAGAGGAGAGGGAATGGAAAACTGTCAAACATTTAGACCAGAGGAGTCAAACTCATTTTCATTCAAGGGCCACATACAGACCAATTTCATCTCATGTAGGCCGGGTCATTAAAAAGATGGAGGGAAGGAAGGAAGGAAATAAGAAGGGAAGGAAAGAAATACAGACAAAAGGAAGGTAGAGAGGAAAGGTAGAAAGGTAGGAAGGACATACAGAAGGAAGGATGGACGGAAGGAAGGAAGCAAGCAAGGAAGGATGGTAGGGAGCAAGAAAGGGAGGAAGGAAGGAAGGAAAGACGGAAGGAAATAAGAAGGGAAGGAAAGAAATACAGACAAAAGGAAGGTAGAGAGGAAAGGTAGAAAGGTAGGAAGGACATACAGAAGGAAGGATGGACGGACAGACGGAAAGAAGGACGAAAGGAAGGAAGGAAGCAAGCAAGGAAGGATGGTAGGGAGCAAGAAAGGGAGGAAGGAAGGAAGGAAGGAAAGAAGGAAGGAAATAAAAAGGGAAGGAAAGAAATACAGACAAAAGGAAGGTAGAGAGGAAAGGTAGAAAGGTAGGAAGGACATACAGAAGGAAGGATGGACGGACGGACAGACGGAAGGAAGGAAGCAAGCAAGTAAGGATGGTAGGGAGCAAGAAAGGGAGGAAGGAAGGAAGGAAAGAAGGAAGGAAATAAAAAGGGAAGGAAAGAAATACAGACAAAAGGAAGGAGGGAAGAAAGGTAGAAAGGTAGGAAGGACATACAGAAGGAAGGATGGACGGACAGACGGAAGGAAGGAAGGAAGCAAGCAAGGAAGGATGGTAGGGAGCAAGAAAGGGAGGAAGGAAGGAAGGAAATAAAAAGGGAAGGAAAGAAATACAGACAAAAGGAAGGAGGGAAGAAAGGTAGGAAGGACATACAGAAGGAAGGATGGATGGACAGACGGAAGGAAGGAAGGAAGGAAGGAAGGAAGCAAGCAAGGAAGGATGGTAGGGAGCAAGAAAGGGAGGAAGGAAGGAAGGAAAGAAGGAAGGAAATAAAAAGGGAAGGAAAGAAATACAGACAAAAGGAAGGAGGGAAGAAAGGTAGAAAGGTAGAAAGGACATACAGATGGAAGGATGAACGGACAGGCGGAAGGCAGGAAGGAAGGACGGAAGGAAGGAAGCAAGTAAGGAAGGATGGTAGGGAGCAAGAAAGGGAGGAAGGAAGGAAGGAAATAAAAAGGGAAGGAAAGAAATACAGACAAAAGGAAGGAGGGAAGAAAGGTAGGAAGGACATACAGAAGGAAGGATGGACGGACAGACGGAAGGAAGGAAGGAAGGAAGGAAGCAAGCAAGGAAGGATGGTAGGGAGCAAGAAAGGGAGGAAGGAAGGAAGGAAAGAAGGAAGGAAATAAAAAGGGAAGGAAAGAAATACAGACAAAAGGAAGGAGGGAAGAAAGGTAGAAAGGTAGAAAGGACATACAGATGGAAGGATGAACGGACAGGCGGAAGGCAGGAAGGAAGGACGGAAGGAAGGAAGCAAGCAAGGAAGGATGGTAGGGAGCAAGAAAGGGAGGAAGGAAGGAAGGAAAGAAGGAAGGAAATAAAAAGGGAAGGAAAGAAATACAGACAAAAGGAAGGAGGGAAGAAAGGTAGAAAGGTAGGAAGGACATACAGAAGGAAGGATGGACGGACGGACAGACGGAAGGAAGGGAGGAAGGACGGAAGGAAGGAAGCAAGCAAGGAAGGATGGTAGGGAGCAAGAAAGGGAGGAAGGAAGGAAGGAAAGAAGGAAGGAAATAAAAAGGGAAGGAAAGAAATACAGACAAAAGGAAGGAGGGAAGAAAGGTAGAAAGGTAGGAAGGACATACAGAAGGAAGGATGGACGGACAGACGGAAGGAAGGAAGGAAGGACGGAAGGAAGGAAGCAAGCAAGGAAGGATGGTAGGGAGCAAGAAAGGGAGGAAGGAAGGAAGGAAAGAAGGAAGGAAATAAAAAGGGAAGGAAAGAAATACAGACAAAAGGAAGGAGGGAAGAAAGGTAGAAAGGTAGGAAGGACATACAGAAGGAAGGATGGACGGACAGACGGAAGGAAGGAAGGACGGAAGGAAGGAAGCAAGCAAGTAAGGATGGTAGGGAGCAAGAAAGGGAGGAAGGAAGGAAGGAAAGAAGGAAGGAAGGAAATAAGAAGGGAAGGAAAGAAATACAGACAAAAGGAAGGTAGAGAGGAAAGGTAGAAAGGTAGGAAGGACATACAGAAGGAAGGATGGACGGACAGACGGAAGGAAGGAAGGAAGGACGGAAAGAAGGAAGCAAGCAAGGAAGGATGGTAGGGAGCAAGAAAGGGAGGAAGGAAAGAAAGAAGGAAGGTAGGAAGGACAGATGGATGAAAGGGAGGAAGGACAAAAGGAAGAAAGGAAGGTAGGAAAGAAGGACAGAAGGAAGAAAGGGAGGAAGAAAGGAAAAAAATGGAAGGAAGGAAGAAAATAAGATGGGAAGGAAAGAAATACAGACAAAGGGAAGGAGGGAAGAAAGGTAGGAATGTCAAACATTTAGACAGACAAGGGGAGGTAGAGAAGAGAGGAAGAGAGGAAGAGACAGAAGCAAGGAATTAATTTAAACAGAGGAAGACAGTGGAGGAGAGAGAGAGAGAGAGAGAGAGAGAAATCGATTAACCCTTTATTGGGCAAATAATTATATTTGGTAACTTCCTTCCTTCCTTCCTTCCTTTCCTTCCTCCCTGCCTTCTTTCTTCCCTTCCTCTTTTCCTTTCTCCCTCCCTCGTTCCTTATTTCCTCCGTCCTTCCTTCCTTGCCTTCCTTCCTTCTTTCTTCCCTTCCTCCCTCCCTCCTTCTCTCTTTCTTTCCTCCCCCCTACCTTCCTTCCTTCCTTCCTTCCTTCCTTCCTTCCTTCCATCCTTTCTTCCATCCTTCCTTCCTTCCATCTTTCCTTCCTCCCTCCCTCCTTCTCTCCTCCCTTCCTTATTTCCTTCCTTCCTCCGTCCTGCCTTCCTTCCTTTCCTTACTTCCATCTGTTCTTCCTCCCTCCCTCCTTCTCTCCTCCCTTCCTTCTTTCCTTCCTCCATCCCCCTTTCTTCTTCTTTCCTTTCTTCTTTCTTCCCTTCCTCCCTCCCTCCTTCTCTCTTTCTTTCCTCCCCCCTACCTTCCTTCCTTCCATCCTTCCATCCTTCCATCCATCCTTCCTTCCTTCCATCCATCCTTCCTTCCTTCCTTCCTTCTTTCCATCCTTCCTTCCATCCTTCCTTCCTCCCTTCCTTTCAATGAGTGTCCTATAAAGGGTTAAGTGGAAATAGTCTAGAGGAGGAAGACAGTGGAGGACAAAGACAGAGAGAGAGAGAGAGAGAGAGAGAGAGAGAGGTCAATTAAATGAAATAGTCTAGAGGAGGAAGACAGAAGGAAGACATTTCAATTAAATGGGACTTGAGGGAATGGTCTGAAGCTGTTGTAAATGAGAGGTGCTTGATTTATTCAGGACTCATCTTTCTATCTGGGTCATGTGCTCGTATAACGTTGTTTGTTTGATTACATATTTATAAAGCAGATTTGCCCTGTTTGTGTTCATATTCATATTTGCATTAGATTTAACTTGCCTTGTCTATCTGTTATCCAGCACACACACGTACACCAACGTCTAAATGTTTGTTTAGCGCTGGAACTCATACACTGTTATTAGATATTATATTACTCTGGTCCTCCTCTCTTTGCTTTTCTTCTTCTACTGCTTCTGTGATTCAATCATGCTGCTTTTCTTCTTCTTTTGTTTTTGGTGAGGTGTTTTGAGGTTTGCAACTTCACTTCCTTCCTTTCCTTCCTTCCTTCCTTCCTTCCTTCCTTCCTTCCTTCCTTCCTTCCTCCCTCCCTTCTCTTCTTCCTTCCTTCCTTCCTTCCTTCATTCCTTCCTTCATTCCTTCCATCCTTACTTCCTTCCTTCCATCCTCCCTCCTTCCTTCCTTCCTTCCTCCCTCCCTCCTTACTCCTTTACTTCCTTCCTTCCTTCCTTCCTTCCTTCCCTCCTTTCTTCCTTCCTTCCTCCCTCCCCCCTTACTCCTTTCCTTCCTCCTTCCTTCCTTACTCCCTTCCGTCCTTCCTTCCTTCCTTCCTCCCTCCCTTCTCTTCTTCCTTCCTTCCTTCCTTCCTTCCTTCCATCCTTCCTTCCTTCCTTCCATCCTCCCTCCTTACTCCTTTCCTTCCTTCCTTCCTTCCTTCCTCCCTTCCTTCTCTCCTTACTTCCTTCCTCCCTCCCTCCTTCCTCCTTTCCTCCTTACTCACTTCCTTCCTTCCTTCCTTACTCCCTTCCTTCCTCCCTTCCTTCTCTCCTTACTTCCTTCCTCCCTCCTTCCTTCCTTCCTTCCTTCCTTCCTTCCTTCCTTCCTTCCTTCCTTCCTTCCTTCCTTCCTTGTTTAGCGCTGTAACTCATACACTGTTATTAGTTTGTGCAGCTCTTGTCCTCCTCTCTTTGCTTTTCTTCTTCTTCTGCTTCTGTGATTCAATCATGCTGCTTTTATTTTTATTTTTTTGTGAGATGTTTTGAGGTTTGCGAAGTGAAGATTGCCAATCCTCCCACGCTGCTTGGCATGATCATATATTTTGTTTTATAATGTGTGTAAAGCCCATACATTATTTTATGTGACTGTAACATTTTTAAGGGTGACATCATTTTGTCTGTGCCCACCTGAAACACATTTATTTTAATCTTCCTGTCGTCCTCCTGGGTCAAATTGACCCCGTCTGATTTGACCCCGTCTTATTTGACTTCTTTCCTCCCTTCTTTCCTTCCTTCCTTCCTCCCTTCCTTCCTTCCTTTCCTCCCTTCTTTCCTCCATCCCCTTCCTTCCTTCCTTCCTTCCTTCCTTCCTTTCCTCCCTTCTTTCCTCCATCCCCTTCCTTCCTTCCTTCCTTCCCTCTTCCTTCCTTCCTTCCTTCTTTCCTCCTTTCCTTCCTTCTTCCTTCCTTCCTTCCTTCCTTCCTTCCTTCTTCCTTCCTTCTTTCCTCCCTTACTTCTTTCCTTTCCTCCCTTCTTTCCTCCATCCCCTTCCTTCCTTCCTTCCTTCCCTCTTCCTTCCTTCCTCCTTTCCTTCTTTCTTCCTTCCTTCCTCCGTTCCTTCCTTCCTTCCTTCTTTCCTCCATCCCCTTCCTTCTTTCCTTTCCTCCCTTCCTTCCTTCTTCCTTCCTTCATTCTTTCCTTTCCTCCCTCCCTCCCTTCCTTCCTTCCTCCTTTCATTCCTTCCTCCCTCCCTCCCTTTACTAGAGGACAACAGGAGGGTTAAATAAGTATTTTTAAGTTTAGGAGAACACTGTGGTGAAATTACTACTTCCATAAGCTTAGGGGAACTTGTCGTCATTCTCCATTCACCCTGAACCCCTCCTTATATGGACTTTATATATTATATGTATTATAACATATATCTTCTGTCAGTCAGTAAAATGACTATTCATGTCATTTTTCTTGGGTGGACTATCTTGATTTATGTGATGGCACAAGTTGTATTGTCTTATATTAACCCTTACATACTGTTATGTTACATACAGGGTCATTTTTATTTTTTTTTATCACTCAAATCGTATTAATTTTTTATGATATAACAGTATAGAACAACAGTGTCAGTAGGTACCATGCCTTTTTGATACATTTAATTAATTACTTTAACTTCATTCAACCTTTTAGTGAGACTTGTACTCTATCCAAAAATGGATATTAAACCTTACTTCCTTCCATCCTTCCCTGCTTGCTTGCTTGCTTCCTTCCTTCCTTCCTTCCTTCCTCCCTTCCTTCTCTCCTTACTTCCTTCCTCCTTCCCCCCTTACTTCCTTCCTCCTTCCCTCCTTACTCCTTTACTTCCATCCTTCCTCTCTCCCTTCTCTCCTTCCTTCCTTCTTTCCTTCCTTCTTTCCTTCCTTCCTCCCTCCCCCCTTACTCCTTTCTTGCCTTCCTTCCTTCCTTACTTACTTCCTTCCTTCCTTCCTTCTCTCCTTACTTCCTTGTTTAGCGCTGTAACTCATACACTGTTATTAGTTTGTGCAGCTCTTGTCCTCCTCTCTTTGCTTTTCTTCTTCTACTGCTTCTGTGATTCAATCATGATGCTTTTCTTCTTCTTTTTTTTTTGAGGTTTGCAAACTCACTGCCATCCGTCCTTCCTTGCTTCCTTCCTTGCTCTTTTCCTTCCTCCCTCCCCCCTTACTCCTTTCCTTCCTTCCTTCCTTCCTTCCTTCTTTCCTTCCTTCCATCCTTCCTCCTTTAAAAGGTTCTTCTGGACCATAAAATAGTAATTGTGAATATATATTTTTTCCCCCCATAAATAAGTTGATCACACTGACTGATGGGCCCGTGGTTATCATGAACAAAGTGTATGTTTCTTTTTTAAAATATTACCAGTGAAGTAGTTAAAAGGAAGGGATTTACACATGACTCTTCACTAATAGTAGTTTTTCAAATCACATTTGGTTTCCTTTGCATGCAATTTTACTGCAAAAGGAGGGAATAATACTTCTCTAATTGTAATTTTTGAGCAAAGCTGCTGCAAAATCAATCATTTTTAGTCACAATAATCCTAGAGGGACTGATTACTTCCACATACAGTCCCTGCTCTCTTTACAATGATTGTGCTCGGGTGATGAGATGTGAAATCAGAAACGTCTATGTGTTATTTAAAGCAATGACAACATATATATTTGTTGAATCTGAGGAGCCTTGTTTTAATGCAACCACAGGAGGGTGCAAGAGAGAAAAAAATAACATGCTTTCCCTCCTTATCTCTCTCTTTTGCTTTCCAATCGACTGTGCCAAGCAGCACTGGGATTCCCTCACCTTCATCTCCACCTACACACACACACACACACACACACACACACACACACACACACACACACACACACACACACACACACACACACACACACACACACACACACACACACACACACACACACACACACACACACACACACACACACACACACACTCCTGCAGTACTTCCTTCCTGCTCTCTTCCTCTCCTGTCCATTATCCTTCCTCCTGAATAATAACAATAGTAATAATGGTGACTGCAGCTCTTAAAGGTGCACTTATAACCCTTTTAACCCTGAACTTAGTGTGCCTGCAGGAAGTAGTACAGGATGAGTTATACTTTCATTTAAAAACATTTAAGTATAATAAATGTCCATATATACTTCTGTCTGTCTGCATCATGCACATTCATACCTTTTAAAGTAGGAACCTCCAGTTTTGGATTTATCATAATATAATATATATAATAATATAATATAATCTTTTTCTCTGGTATGTTAAAGGGAGACAAACAAGTTAAATAGTTTTTTGTCTTCTTGCTATAGTTCACTGAATATATCTGACTACAGTGAAATCCCAGCTCACACTGACTTAGTGAAGACATGTTACACAGTTTTCACGCATTCTGACCAAATGATTGATTGCATACAAATAAAAATGGCTTGAAGGAGTATTATATATATATATATATATATATATATATATATATATATATATATATATATATATATATATATATATATATATATATATATATATATATATTATATTTATTGACCCCTGTTGGTAAAAAAAAAACACTGATATGAATCTGGAAAAGTATGACAGCAGGTTACAGTCAAAGTTCTTGCTCCAGAGTTTTTAATGTCCAAAGATGATGGAAATAATAAAATAAAAATGGGTGTAATTATTATATTCCAAAATAAATAAATAAGAGGTGCATAAAATATATATTGATATGAGCAAGCTAGAGAGAATAATTTACAAAAGTAAAACAATATAGAATAATTATGAATTATTATTATCATTATTATTATTTTATTTTATTTTATTTTATTTTATTTTATTATTTTGGATTCATATTAA